>NC_086380.1:6576021-6876021 GCF_036588685.1 Mytilus trossulus
ATGAGATTAATTGTCATTTGATAGAGATTGACAAAAGTTAAAAAATATTTTTAATTCATTTCAATTGATTTCAATTCATTTTAACGCCAGTCAAATAGATTTCTTTGCGGTGAATCAATTGAAATCAAGTTGCTGGTAATGTACGTCAAACTATTAGGCCACGCCCCCGTTAAACTATTTCAAACAGGCATCAATTCGTTTTAAACATCGTTGAGACCCGAGCTTTGTACAGGTAAATCACTCAAGCAAGACAAACTGTATTTATTTATCGTTTTTTTGTCATCAAATTTTATCGAATTCAGTTAAATGTGTGTATTCTTAGTAATGTCGCATGCTTCACAATTTTTAACAAATGAATGAACAATACATGTGACATTAAAGAAATTTAAATAAAAACATTAAAATATGGATGCACGGTTTAAGAAATGTAAATCTGTTAAAAATAAAATAGTAAACTTGCAAACTTTCAATCCATTTGTTCTCATCGAGGTCCGCGTTCATGTTTCAATGCGATACGTAACATGAAAGTCAAATATGTTACAAATGTATAGACTCTACGATGTCCGAGTTCTGTCCGAAATAAATAATTGATATCACTTATAAGACATAATGTTGGAATATTTGTCTTTTGTTGGAGTCGACACGTCTCCCTTTAGATGGCTTTCGGTTATTTCCGTAGTTTGGTTGCTGTCTCATTGGCGTATATCTTAAATCTCCTTTTTTTTCGTGCATCACTTATTTATCATGTGCACTGATGGCTGAAAAAAATCTGATCATATACATCTGATAGCACTGCCTGTCACGTTTCTTTTGCATCAAATAGAGCGGTTTGATTTGGATTTGAATGGGTTTTACTAAACGTCTAGTGGCAAATATTTCATCCATAATACAGCCATTATGTCAGTGGCACATCTGACAAAAATTCAAACCACAGATTACAAATTGCGTTTTTTTTCTGAAGTTTATTAACGAATGATATGCTGCTTTATACTCTAATATCAGTTACCCATTCGTGAACGTAATGGACGTATGATGAATGAAGTTCCATGTTTTATCTTTTATATAAAATTTAAAAGGTTAAACCGGGTTGAATTATTACATTTACAAAAAAACATCATTTTATTTTTTTAAATAAATTCAACAACAATATAAGTATATTTTCAAAAAAATAATTGACAGTTTATATTGACCATTATATACATATAAAGACCGATGTCGATAACTCCATTTATCTTTTTTATCTTTATTTTTTTAGCACGAAATAAATACTGGAGTTAGTCATATCATAGAAAAAAATATCAAACAACGTTAGTTAAGACACGATTGATAAAATCTAATGGTTTATATTTCAGTTTCGAATCAGATATTTTTAGGCACCAGTGTTACTACTCATTTTGATAAACAGTGAGACGCTTACTTGCAATTCGGAATTGACGAAATAACGTAGCGAAATGACCGTACTTATAGATTATACTTTTGTTTTCCATTTTAATTGTATTGTCATTTAAGGGACCGTTATAGCTGCTGATCAATGAGGACCAAAGATCCGTGTTGAGGCCGTACTTTTGACCTCTAATTAAATTATACCATGTGACTTGACGGAGAGTTGTTTCATTGGCACACATACCACATCTTCTTATTTATATTAAACGGGAGCAGTTTATTACATTTTTATTTAGATAAAAAAAAAAATATAAAAATTCAGTGAATCAAATGAATTTGTAGCATATTGTTACATTCAAAAGTATTTAATTTTGATTGATAGTATACATTACTTGTATTGCATTGGTCCACAAAAAATGCCCAGTGTCAAATATTGCACATCGATGACCACTTAGATTAGTTACTTTAATTAAACTCATTTCCTTGGCTGGTAGTACACGCTTGTATTTTGTCCTTTAAAGTTAGTCTGTCGGTTTAATCATGGAAGTAATATTAAATATCAATGAATCACAGTTTAAGGAGAATTTTTCGTCATTTGCAAATAAATATGAAAATTTGCTTACGACTAAATTCATGCCGAAAGAAATATGTTTTGTTTTATTTCAGATTGCGATTGAATTCAGGTCGAGAGAAATATGTTTTGTTTTATTTCAGATTATTTAGTACATATACAAAAATATTCTTAATATATTACAATTTACAAATAAAATTTGATAGTGCTTTTTAAGCACATGGTAGATGAAACCTGTATGATCTAATTTTTTCAGAGGTCTGTGAAATATTGAAAATAGTACGTTCCGGAAAACACAAGTCGATTTATAAAATGCTTGTAAAATTCCGTTACATGTGGTACGCTCATATTTAGATACCTTCCTATAAGAAAGTGAAAAAAAAACAGTTTTTAAAATTCACCTAAAAAAGATTAAAGGGAAACTTCGCAAAAAAATCAAAAATTGATATTATGTCCATTCTGTATAAAAATGCTCAAATTTATAAATATTAAAGTTTTATTCCGCTAGATAAGAGATCACCATCGATTTTAAATTTTGAGTATCAATTGTCTGACTTCCGCCATTTTGTTATCTTGCCCAAATAAAAATCACGATATGTCTATAAACCACAAAGAAACAAAACTACAGTAACCGATGTAGTCTTAATTACGTGTCGATATCTTGTCAATCTTACGGTTGTTTTATCTGACTAACTAACTTGATACGGAAAATGTTCTTATTTTTTTAATAACCATATAGTCTGTTATTTTTAAACTGTTAATATTGGAATTAGTTAAAAAGTCAAAGTTCAAATCATTAATAAGTGTTCCGTGAAAATTGTTTTCGAAAATCTAATTCGTTCATAATTCTTTAAAGTAATATACTTTATTCAAATAAATTAGGATCTTCGCTCCACTGATCACCCGCATGGCTTAAGGTATTACTTCCAAAGGTATTGTGAGGGGTGTAAGGTGACACGTCCAGGTATTCAAGCGATTTCCTGTCGGGCTTGCAAGTTCATGCATCGTTTCACTTCTGTAGGTATTTTTCAGTGTACACGGCTGATAACTTATAACTTTCCATTTTGAACTATCAGGTGCATGTATAATATACATCTCTGTCTTGCGTGTCCGAAAGTGATATAATATACTAGTCATTACTTAACTCATACGCTTGTTTCTAAATAAAATTTCTGGTGTAAAGAATATTATTTATAAAAAAAAAATGATACAAAAAAAAAAAAAAAAATTGAAGATATACAAATATACGTATTTTTTCCAAGGGTTAATTTGGGAAAATCAGAGACATAATTGTATTATATGTCTCTGGGAAAATGTAATATTTACTCGTTGTCAATAGTAAAGGACATAGTTGGATCATTCCAGAAATGTTGATTAAAAAAATGTGCGCACTTGTCGACGATTCGTTTATACGCCCGGATAGAAAGTTACGGAACTACAGCGTATTTGAAATATATACATGTATACATTGAACATAAGAAAGAAACATTCATTTTGTGCAAATTGGGGTAAAAGTTTTGTAAATAGACTAGTCCACGTATACCAACAGTATGTAATCATCCAATTCGATAGACTATTGTATACCAAAAGAAGAAGAAGAAGAAGAGGACCAATTTGATTTAAATACAGGTCGATCTATAACTTGCTTTGGTTCATCGAAGTTATGAACATAGTAAAATCACAGATTTATATATCAATTAGATTGTTCTCGAATAAAGAAAGAAATTCGTCATCACCACAATTGTTCCGACATATGCAACTGGACGTACACTAATAATCCCCGAGGGATGTGAATATTTTCTAGGAAAGCTATTGAGTATTAAAGTTTCAAATCATTTTCGGGATTTATTTTCTTTCTTGATATTCAATGACAGCAAATTTAAAAGAATAAACTGCTTGACAGATATTTGTCCGCTTTATGGGGTATTCTTGCCAGTTGAACAGACTTATAATTACATTCAAAAATAGGGAAAGATGACATTACATTCGTTGTCTTTTGTTTTTAAACATCTTTGGTCAAATAGTTATTAAGTATTATACGTTGTGAGACGAAGACAATTTTAATAAGGACGTCCCCGATTATGATTAAATTTGGTTGACGTTTTTCACACTTGATAAAGAATAGCTATTCGTAATTTTTCGATTCCATTCCAAGAAGACCTTAAATTTGCTGTCAATTTTTTAAAACTTCTCAAGTTGAAAAATATTTTTTCTTTATTTGTTCATATTATATTCCGCTTCGGTAGAGTTATCTTCAGTGAGTTCCAGTTATTAATTTATACGTGGCTTTTAAAAAGTCTAAATCTAAGTGTTCTCATTCATTTATTTGCTTAATAAAGACAAATAAAAATACTTTGGTAAAGCTATTTATAATTTCTAAGTTCTCCTTTTATTAGTCATCAATCAAGGCAAAAGGTGTAAATCATTTCAATCGGACATATGATTTAAGTTTCCCGTCTTTAACCGAAAATTGTGTATTTCTTAGTAAATTAACTTATTTGAAGTCAAATAAATAATAGCACCAAACATAATTAAATAATTCCACGGCGATCAATTTTTATTTGTCACCAACTTGAATATATATTTTAAATATGTGTATTGAAAGCTCCCTTGTCTCATAATTCACTGATCCGAATAGACAGTCACACCTGGCAAGGTGTGCCCGAGAGGCGTGGTTAAATACCGAAGTGCAAATAACAATTTACCTTTCAACAAGCCATCTACGAGTAATGCCACAGAACCGTGAATACACACATCGTATCAACCAAGTCATAGCAGAGATAGTAAAAGGTCAATAAGAGTACACCAACATATTGTCTTTACAGATTATTGAACTTTACTTTGTTCACCTTATCAGTCCGAAAATATATTAATTAAAAATAAATTTATAACTTTTTGTGTTGTCTACAAAAATAATTCGAATATATACGTTTAACATAGAAAATTTATCTCATGAATATGAACAATTGAACGCCTGTGCGTTTTATCTTCTTATTATCGGATGGTTATTTAGATAAAGCATAAGTCATCGGCGCGCTTACGATTACGTTAAAATATGATTAAAAACCAAGACTTTTAATGATTGTATTTTAAATCCCGGCATGCAAAAACCAGGAGAAAACGTCACGACCTACAGGAAGTAGTTAATATTTTTTCATTAAATATTGAATTTCTCCTTTATTACTGCACATATAGCGATAAAACTTTGTGAATATATATATATTATGTCATAATGAACATATTTAAACCATAAGTATAAAATCGTGAATTTTCCTAATAGTTTAACTTATTTTTTAAATATCGAATACACAAATAAATCTCTAATTTATCCAGGCTTGAAATTTGTTTTACTGACAGGAGTCTGCTGGTATTCGATTGGACATCAGAATCAATGTAGGCGTAACAGCCTATCATATTAACCAATCAGCTGTCTTGTATGCGATGACATACGGTCCACTTTAGTTTTCCTTGTAATGAATTGTAAATTGATTGCAATAAAAATTATTCAATACACTATAAAGCAAACAATGTATAGCCCAAAAATGACTTACACGACGATATACTATACATATTATACTTAATAATTATTTACAAATTAAGACAGCGTAAAAAATAAAATAATAATATTAATAATAATTACTATTTAACGGTAGAGCTCTGATTTATCGGGGTCTATTATGCTATTAGTATGATAGTCCCAGCAATTTAAAAAAATGATCATCAAAAGAACGGTTGTGCTATTGTGGGCCAGGAACTTGCCGGTACGTCTAAAACCCACCCAGGCCGCTTTGATGCACTAAGCTCTAAGACATTTATGGAACACTACAGCGAGCTTTCTAGACAAATTTGAAATTGTCAGATAAAAATAGCCAACGCTTATATTGAAGAATAAACAAGTCATGAAAAGAAATATTACTGTATATATACATTGTACATTATACGGACATTTTGACTAATGCGCTAGCTTTGATACAGCGGAAGCAAAAACATCGAGCGTAGCAAAGATAAAAAAAATAATAATGCTAAAATTATGTATTTTCAAATCGAAGGACAAAGCGTACGCAATGTCACCCGGAATCCGAATCTGACTGACTAGCAAATTACTACAAAGTTAAACAAACAAGAAAAGGGAACAACGTATGTTAGAATCACGAAAAAAATGGATTTAGATTAGATTTGTGATCATTGGAATTTATTAAGACTTTTTAAAGTATCTTTTTCTAGGAACTTTTTTTAGATCGAAATTAATAAGGTTCATATATAAGTATGTGGTACAGCTCACACCGAAAAATATATTACGGCATATTCATATAGAATTGCAAATAAACCTTTCAATAATGAATTCCTATAAGCTGATTTTAAAGCTCATAATATAAGAGATAAGGGATATAATTCAATTTGACGGCAACCAGACGACAAACACACTATAGGTAAATCAAGACCGCATGTTTAGTCTTCAACAAGAAACATGTGTCTACACGAAATGCCAAGCTCTAAATCGTGATGAACTTGCAGATACAATATTCAAAAAACAACAATATTAAAGTCTAAATAATATAAATATTCATTATTCACACATATTATAGATTTTCTAAATGGTTTGAGACACGTATGCAAAGCCCATGTATTTTCCGTTCACATAATGTTTTGACTTTTTTTATTTATAACGTCCTACAAACATTGCTCGAGACTAAACAGCATGAAAGACTAAAACACTTTTATAAGTCAGCGTATAGGTTAATTCCTTGAATGCCAACATCCTTTGTACTACCGACAATTTACACCTATAATGTTGGCTTTCGAGGAATAGGTGCAAAAAGTTATCACAACACGAGAGCATGCTTATCAAAAATGGACATTTAGAGGTATAACGGGGGGGGGGGGGGGGTTGAGATCTCACAAACATGTTTAACCCCGCCGCATTTTTGCGCCTGTCCCAAGTCGGCAGCCTCTGGCCTTTCTTAGTCTTGTATTATTTTAATTTTAGTTTCTTGTGTACAATTTGGAAATTAGTATGGCGTTCATTATCACTGAACTAGTATATATTTGTTTAGGAGCCAGCTGAAGGACGTCTCCGGGTGCGGGAATTTCTCGCTGCATTGAGACCTGTTGGTGACCTTTTGCTGTTGTTTTTTTATTTGGTCGGGTTGTTGTCTCTTTGACACATTCCCCATTTCCATTGTCAATTTTATTTAATTCGAATTGAATTCGCTAATCGCGTACACACACTCTTCTTTTTTAATTCGAATTAAATGTCCGTGTGAACGAGGCATAATTTTAACAGATAGTTAAAATCTAATTCATGTTTGTTACGTTGTTGAAATGTTTTCTGATGATACTACTTGAACGAATATGGATTCTCTTAAAATGAAACTTTTGCATATTGTGAGAAATTCCAGTTTACACAAATGTGAAGCCTCTTTGGACTTTGAAGGGTTTTTTCAATATTTCTATAGTTGTGTGTGCTGTAACCTCCTACCATATTACTTGATTAAATTTCTTGAAACTTTGTATCACGTGTTAGAATACTATTGATGTATTATGTTCAGTTTGTTCAGGATATTTTCTTTGTAATAATACTACACACTTTTTTGCAAGTGCTTCATGAAATGATACTGGTTAGGGGTTTATCGTGTTCGCAAATCATCGGTGTTCTTATAAAACAAAGTAATGTAGTTTGATTGGAATTGAGACAGATTTCCATAAGTGACCAAATGACACAGAAATTCACAAGTATAGGTCACCGTAAGTCTTCAACTATGAGCAAAGCCCATACCACATAGTGGAACTAACTATACAAATCAGATGAAACCGGTTTAACTCATCAGATGTAAATAAATAGAAATACTACACAGAATAGACGTGGTCAGGTTCTTGTATATCCAAACAAACGAAAAACACTTGTAAAGTACATCCTCTGAGAAAACTTGCAGTTACTGACAGCTAGTTCAAAGCCACAAACAACTAAAAAAATCAATCCGCTATAGACTTAATTCTTGTTACCCTATTTTATGGTTAATTGTTTAATTGAAATATTCATATATTTCATGTATATATACTTTACAAATAAATATTTATAATAATATGGAACAAAATAAATCTCTAATATCCTCTTTTAGTTTGAAATAATTATATTTAACTAAATATAAATGTTATATTTATATATATGTTGGATGGAGAGTAGTTTCATTGGCACTCACACCACATCTTCCTATAATGTTAATAAAACTTGTTCATTCCCAAATTTAGTTAGTTTTTAATAAATAGTAACAAAAATCATTTTCTTTCTATCTTTATATTCATAATTATTTAACCCTTAAATTTTGCTACTTTTCTTATCAAAATGTGATAAAATGTTACAATTTCGTCTTATAAAAACAGAAATATTTTTGTTTACATTCAAGGAATAGGTAACATATAAAATGTTGGCATTCGAGGAAGACACCAGCGTACACACGGTGTTTATTAACAAATCGATAATTTCGTTACCCAGGGATATGAATTTGACATTAAAAGTCCCTCAAACCTTTACAATACCCGGCCGTGTCATTTCCGTTTTAACAGATCGAGAACACGACCTTTTAGGATATGCATGAATTACCGGTCCGTGTAACACTTATCAATTCAAAGTTTTAAAAAGTTTTGAAATTTTAGATTTTTGGAATTTTGATCAAAGTTTTAAAATATCAAAATTTCAAATTGTGTTAAAGTTTTGAAATTTTGAAATTTTAACCAAATTATTAAAATATCAAAATTCTAAATATCGTTTATAAATTTGATAGTTTAGAAATTTGACCAAACTTTTAAAATACTAAACCTCACGCGCAATTTTGATTATTTCACTTTTTGAAAGTTTGATTTTTTAAATTTTTGCTTAAAATATCAAAATAGAAAAGGGGCAATAAGAGGCATACCTGAAAAAGCGAAACGAAATAAAAGCGGAACGAAACGAAACAGTATGAATTAAAAACATACTGATACTTAAAAGTTTATGTATGAAATAAAACGGACAGTTGAAAGCGGTGAAAAATTGGATGACAAAATTAATATTTCTTAAAAGAAGATAATTCATTTAAAAACCAGACGTACGGCTCTGATATTGACCATTACCTGCTGGTTTTTCTAGCACCCATATTTTAGGAGAAACAGGAGTAACAGTAAAAACTGAACAACTCGCAGTAGGTCAAATAGTATGGTTATGTTGAGCATGTATATACATTTTCTACTAAACTCTAAGCCATAAAAAGGCCCAATACACGATGTATTATCTCTTTTGATTTCATTTTTTTTTCTGTTTTGCTTTACGACTTCTTACTTTCTGCAATCATGTTGGCTAAATAATATATCATTTCATGTACAGAATGAAAGATCATCTTAAACGTTTTTATCTGTTCTTTGTAAGTTGTTTGCCCTAAATATTCAGCTTTAAGCGTTCCGTAAGGAGGTCGATCAAGAAAAGCGCTTCATGATACTGAATGCATGGTTTAAGGTTGTGCTAGTCCACAGTATGGGAGGTTTTTAATATAATCTTTTTTCGCTTTAATTAAGACGGTAATAGGATCCAATATCAGCAAATTGGAGCCAAGATACTGTTACAAGGTATCTACAAAAACTCATCATAGATGGATACCGGAAAATAAATTTTGCCGGTTTTTGCGCCAGACGCGCGTTTCGTTTACAAAAGACTTATCATTGACACACGAACCAAATAAAGTTAAAAAGGCAAATAAAGACTAAAATTGAAAAGGCCAAATAAAGTAAACTTTTAAATCCAACGTATAGCTCTGGTTTTGTAAAAGTTGAAACCTTTCATATCATATATAAACGTATACCATAAACATTATTTTCACGAGCATTCATATTTATGTAATAATTACCGCTGTACTACATTAAGCACCCAACTTGCATTCATGTTAATGTAATAGTTGTCGCTGTACTACATTAAGCACCCATCTATCCAGTTGTAGGTGTCGGCATTTTGAAAGTTGAAAATTGTGTTCAAAAGTTTTTATCAGCGATAAATGGTAATCGTCTGGGGAACCAATATTTAGATAGTCCCTGTGTTTTACTTGATACTACCACTAGGGGCTTCGATAATGGTACATTAAAATATTCTGATCACTAATTTGATGATATAATATTCTGTGCCAGAAGAGGACAAAAGAAAAATTATCCATGCCTTTTAGTGTTAAATTTTGAACCAGACAAGTTGATTAATGGCGATGAAAAACTTAATAAAATTGTTAGCGCTTCGACAAAACAACCTCATCCCACTTTTAAAGTTACATGGTTGCTACCTTAAAGACAACGTTTGGACTGGTTATCATACACGTAGCTCCATTATAGGTTCTAAATCAACCATTGTTTTATTATAGTAAACAAAAGGAATAGATTTTTTTGTATTAAAGGATATTACTGTCCCGTATTTGCATTTTGTTATTTGGATATTCATATTTGAAGTTATCGTACGACAATCGACTTTTAGCAAACTAAAAGTTCACATGTACACCCAGTCAGAATGGGGCGTGCAAAGAGAAGCCACACTGTCAGCTGCAAGATGTATTTTTTCCATTTTTGGCCGTACACCAATGTCACTCTCGAAAAACCAGTACAATGTTAAACGCAGAATTTGAAGTAAAGAATTCACATACGGAACGCTGAAACTGAAATTTGAAATTCAAGCAAAATAAGAACGAAACAATTAAAGAGGTGTTTGACCAAAGTGAAGTTAAAACATATTTAAATCCATCTATAAGGGCAACTTTGTCCTCGGAAGTTGAATCTTACGTTTCTTCGTAATTTGTATGTAAACAACCTATTTCAAATTATCGATTTTTTGTTGTTGCCAGTGACAAATATTTCATGAATGTTCTGGAACAAATTAGCAATAAATGCAACAGGGAGAGAGTGTGCATAATGAGGACATATAAAACCTTTCAATTAGTTTAATTGAGGTCTGGAGCTGGCGTATGACAGTAACTGCTAGCCTTATGTATAGTAGTCCTTTGTCATTTTATTATCATTGTCATGCATGTTAATTAGTTTCTTAGTTTGTTTCCTATTCTGACATAGGACTTGTATTTCCTATTGAAGTGCGTTTTACTGTTCGTATTACTGTGTGTTTTTTATTCTTTATTGGCTAGAGGTATAGAGGAGGGTTGTGATCTCACGAAACATGTTAAACCCCGCCGCATTTGTGCGCCTGTCCCAATCCAGGAGCCTCTGTCCTTCTAAGTCTTGTATGATTTTGATTTTAGTTCATTGTTATGTTTCGGAGTTTAGTATTACGTCTATAATCGCTGAACCAGTACACTTTTTTGTCTAGGGGCCAGCTGAAATACGCCTAGCACAACTTTTATTGCGACGCTATATTTAAGTATTCCTTCCGTATCATTTCTTGGAACTGAAATACATCATAAAAGGCAATATATTATCATTATGCAATCGATAAACAAGAAAGGAAAACGTTTTAAGTTGTATGCCAGCCCACCGAGGCGCTTTTTCTGGATCTACCTTCATCAGGAACGTCAAAAAGGCGAATAATACTACATGGTTTACTGCGAGTTGGTCATTTTTCACTGATACTTCTAAATGTTGGGCACTGGGAACACAAAATAGCTTTGAATTATTTATCTCAAACGCTAACCTTATATAAGAGATTCAAATCAACGTAGTTGATTCCGGTTTGAATAGGTTTAATTATATATTTTTTTTATAGATGCAAACTAACCTTAAAATTTCAGGATACTGTTATCCCATGTGATGTCTAATATGTTTCATAAAAAAAAAACTAACTTTTTCTTTTCATTATTTATTTTGTTATTAAAAATGATTTGATATATTTCATGCTATCTGTTTATAACTAAGAATAGTTCTTATCAGAGCAGTGATTACAGGTACCCCTCTTGTCGCCCCTTTATATTTTTGATATTTTAAGCAAACATTTAAAAAATTAAACTTTCAAAAAGTGAAATAATCAAAATTGCACATTAGGTTTAGTATTTTAAAAGTTTGATCAAGTTTCTAAAATATCAAATTTATAAACGATATTTAGAATTTTGATATTTTAATAATTTGGTTAAAATTTCAAAATTTCAAAACTTTAACACAATTTGAAATTTTGATATTTTAAAACTTTGATCAAAATTCCAAAAATCTAAAATTTCAAAACTTTTTAAAACTTTGAATTGATAAGTATTACACGGACCATTACCATACGTGTGTCCGAGCATCTGTTATAATGTATTAACGTGTGACGTAATTTATGTTGAACTCTTTTTTGGGGGGCGCTTTTTTTACCAAACCACTAAACAAGAAACAATGCATGATGGGCTACAACATGTTTACAATCAAACGAAAACAAGTGTTATTTACTGAAATACAACACATTTATTCATGCTTAGCGGTATTATCAATTTCGCTTAAATTTTTTTTTGTATCCATATTTATAGCTTGTGATATGAAGTATTCTTTCAATGCTCAGATTAACGAAGAATTATTTCTATGCAAAAAAACAGAGTATTAAATAACCCGATATAAAGTCATTTCTGTATGATTGCCGATGACACAGAAATTTCGGGTATTCGTCCGCAAGACAGCAACGGAACGACAATTTTAACACAAAGCCAATTATCTTTAAGACAAACTTACTAGTGTAAAGCTAACCGTCGGTGCTAACTTTCATAAAGACAGTTAAAATTTTTTTGGATCCTTGAATTTTGTGCTCGTAAACACAGGAAAGATTAAGAGGGGTTCAAATTTATATTGGGGTCACTAAATTTTCATCGCTTTTCAAAAAATTGGTTTTATGATATTGTACCCTTTTTTATGATGTAAAAAAATAATTTAAATCGATAATTTATTTCTCTATAGGAAACAACAATGTATAATCATCAAGCGGGACAATTTAAAGCCGATTATACGTTATGTTTTCTTCTCATTATTGAAGGCATTGCAGTTGCCTATCATTACTTACATCCATGCACTTCATTTGAAACTTTAAAAAAATTTATTCACACAGAAATCACAGCTTATTAGTGTGGGTGTAAGGGACACGAATGAAGAAACCTAATTGGGAAGTAATATGAAATACAAAACATGATTAAACCGTTGTTTTTCCCGTTTGAATGGTTTTACACTAGTAATTTTTGGGCCCTTTATAACTTGTTGTTCGTTGCGAGCCAAGGCTCCGTGTTGAAGGCCGTACATAAGCCTACAATGGTTTACTTTCATTAATTGTAATTTGGATGGAGAATTGTCTCATTGGCACTCACACCACATCTTCCTATATCTATATGCTATACACATTAAGGGCGTTAGCCTGAATGTGTGCGTCTTTCTTACGCCAAAATAATGCAGAACGACAAATTGAATTATTAAGGACAGGGATTGATTGAATGATTGATTGATTGTTTGTTGCTTAACGTCCAGTGGCAAATAGTTCATGCATATTCAGGACGAGAACAAGTTCACAATAAATACACTAGGTATGTTGATACGATAGAGGCCATCTGGGATGATGGTCAGGGAAATTTGGACTGCCACTGGAAAATGAGGATACCTTGTATAGGGACAGAAATTTTGCCTTTCAACAGGCCACCTACGGACCCCTCAAAAGAGTTGTTGCAAGGATTCTTAACGTGCAAAGAGCAAAGAGCGTTGCAGTCTCTTTACACGAGGCATCAGATTTCACGACCCCCTTCTGACCGGACGTGACTGCGAACTTGATACATCCCGCACAGCCAAACGGACGCCCCTTTTCGGCAAGCGTTTTACTGCCGGTCTGGAGAAGACCAAGTGACCATATTTCTATACCCTATTCACCCTAAAGGACAGGGGGTTTCAATACTAACGGATTCCCTGTTAAGAAATTGTAGGTGATCTTTCAGCTATTTGATAATATGCTATTGAAATGCAGGGTATCCAATTTATGTATCGACAACTTTATGTCAAAAAAGGTAAATCATTTTGACAGAAAACAAAGACACTTTTCCTTACATAATTTAATCTTAAATATTTGAAAATTGTTATAATAAATGGGTATTTATTTTTAAAGATTTTCATCACAGCCAAATTTTGTACGGTGTGTAGAAATACAATTGTACCACAAAGGACTTCCTAGTGCACTGAAGGACTATACAAATCATTGGTGCATTAAGAACAAAGTTTTTGCACTAAGGACATTAAAACGATGTTATTAGACCACAAACATGGATATGAGAAGATATAAGTATATAACTCATAAATATAAATTTGGGTATCAATTTATATCATAATTTTGAAATTGACTTTCTTTTTTATCAGCGCATGCCATGTGACCGAAGGGTTATTGAAAATTCCCAAGCATCAATATTCAGTCAACAAATGTCATTTGATCGTTACTAATTGATAAGTTTATGATAGTTGTAGAATGAACTTACTGATTTAGCGTAGTTTATTTTCAACTTGATGAAAGAATAATTTTATTTTATGTCCTTCTTAACAACACAGGAGTTTACATTTGTACATACTTTCATAAGAGATTGATAGACATTAAGATGGGAAAATGTGGCATTCGTGGGGATCCTGAAAACCCGATTATATCATTATTATATTGTGTTGGAACGGAACTGTACGGTTTCTACATGTTCGACATTCGAAAATATAACAAGTTGCAACATGGAAAGTTTTCCAATAGTGAATCAAATGATACTATATAACGTTTCTTCTAGACATTCAAAACATTCTATATGTATATACATGTATGAACCAATCAAATAATAAACGACGTATGCATACAAACGTTTTTCGTCGAATGGAGAAGCTTTTAATATATCGATCAGAACTGTCACACAACAGCGATAAAAATGTCAATAATCATTGAAATACACATCGTTGAGTCCAGAAATTTTAAGAGTACTTTGTATGGCCTTACCTGTCGGAAAGTTTAAAAGCCATTGCACCAGTAGAGATTCAAAAATTATATTTTTTTCAATATCGGATAAATTAATTGACTGTACAATCGCTTACGAGTTTACTGTACTATCACTTGGGCCTTTCCTGTACAATCGCTTGTCCAACTTATCAAAGCTCATTTTCAATAAAAAAAAAAAAATTAAGGAGATGTGATATGATTTGCAATTATACAACTATCCATCAAATTAATTGGATGTACACATGTAAGCTATATTAGGCGACCATACCTTATAATCTGCTATTTATATATATATATATAAAAGGTCCCAACATAAACAAATTTGAACAATTAAATTCGGCCTTATCTAGAAAAAAAAAAACAATTTACAAAAACAAAAATGAAATAATATGCCAGACATGAACCAACGGCAACCACTGAACTACAGGCCACTGACCTGGGATTTTCACAGAAAGAAGATGACGTGATAAGCATGCATGTGTGTGTTCGCTCAACCTCCTAAACTGAAGTGGATGTAAGCAATTATAGGCAACAATCCGGCCTTCAATAACGAGAAAACCCCTTCCATATAGTCGACCGATCACTAAAAGGCCCCGACTGGAAAATGTGATTTTTTTTAAAACTCTAACCAGAGTGCATGTATATCAGCTTACAGAACTTGAAAACCAAAAAAAATAGTTATAAATAAAAATACGGATAAACATTTTTTTTAAGCTATCTTAATCATAAACAAGCTTCTGTCCTATTTTATTAGAAATCCAGGATAGTTAAGAAAGTAATTAAAGTTTCAAACACTTTACCCACAGAGTATTTTTTTGTGGTTTGTAGATAGCTATTGCAACAAAAGTCGGAAGGCTCAACCAGAGACATATATACACATATGTGTATAATGTCTCTGACTCAACAAAAATGTAATAAACTATTATACTTTGCGAAATATGTTTATCTTCTATTATATCAGTATGTGTTGGTTAAAATAAAATCTCTATACATTTTTTACTATTTCAAAATATCTTTATAAATCATTTCTACAGAACTTTAAAAAGTGAACTTACGGAACAAGCAGACGAAATTAAAAGAAACAAAAATAAGAAGAAAATACACTCTTACATAGAAGTAAAAACTATAACAGTCAGAAAAGCAAAATAGATATGGCAGTAATAACTATACCATAAAAAAAAACAAGAACAACATGAAATAACATAATATATACATTCTTAATAAGTATACTAGTGTATTCAAAACGGGTCAAGGTTGAACGAACATGAATTTCTATATATTAGGCCGTGTTCACATTGACCTAAATTCGGTGTTGTGTTAGTGTAACTCACACGTAAACTAAAAACAATTGCGTTCCCATTGATAAAACTCAATGTTTTTACCTACACACAGTCGATAGTCAATGTAGGCCTTGTGTAGGTTAAGTGTACACAAAACTAGGCATTTAGGACATTAGTTTTATCATATATATATATAAGAAGGAAACTATTTTTGAGTAAAATTTATATTTTTGATAATTATTAGTTGTCTAAATTTTACAGATTTTTTTTTGTTAAAAAAATTTAACGTATTTTATTTACCCCTAATCAAGACTCAAAGCAGCATCATTGCCGAACCCATAAGGCAGCAAACAATTGATTTCCGGGGGGTGGGGGTTGCTATTATAGTTGAGTATAAAACATAAATGCAAGGGGTTGGGGGTGGTGAGCTATGGATTTTGTTTTGGAAAAATGTTTCCAGTTTTTGGCCCTGAAAAAAAATTTGTTTGTTTCACCCTCAGCTGCCACTATATATAATGCTAAAATTGATTTCGACTTGTCACCAAAATTTGTCCTGAAAAAAATCAATAGCTCACGCTCCCCTCCCCCTCAACCAAAAAAATGAAGTAAATAGTTGCTGCCTAATTCATTTGAAAAGGTCTTCCCGAATCACCTTCACGTACACAGAAATATTCGCCACTGGTCTTTACTCAAAAAACGATTCACGCATAAATGCATGACTAAAAAAAGTTTGAGGTAAATGATATGTTTGTCTAGTATCTCATATCCGTTTAATAACACGTAAAATAAATTTTAAAAAAACGTTACCCTATTCCTTTACTAAATACTCATTGGCGAAGAAATACCATTTGAAACGAACAGAAAAGATAAAAATGTAGTGAACCCTAATATCTCAATCATTTTTTTTCGGCTGTAAGCACGCTGTTGCAGCTAACGTTTTCTAATGCGTTATCGAGACATCTCTAGTATATTCAAACTACTGCAAATTATAAAAATGGCTTTCATAAAGTAGCAACCACTTAACTTAAAAAAAGGGGGAGGGTTATTTTTTTATCTGAGTCAGATTTTTTCGCGCGTACGTTTTTATTCCTTTTTTTTTCGATGCTGGTGATCAAATACTTTTTTTCAATATTTAACACTATTATGTATGGGGAAACTCTTGATTCAGAATAATTTTTTTTATCATCTGTATGACCATTTTTTATTTTATCAAATTGGGGATCGGAATATTTCCATTCCCATCCCCCACCCCCTTTTGAAGTCAAATGGTTGTTCCCTTACCGCTAATTAAAATTTTCCAAATTCCAAATTCAGTTCTACGTAATGAACATTTAAATGACATATAGTTTACAAGTGGGAACAAATCTTATGTACAGGTGGCTAAACAAGGTGTATAGATGTGAACAAATGTAATGTGAAACCAGTGTACACTGCACTAAACTAATTGTAAACATGTTTACTCTACACGGCGTTTGGTGTGAACACGGCCTTAGTCAACTGAGTGTGGCGCGTATCGATAAAATATAAAATCACTTTCTAAATGTGATGATAAAATTTGAAATTGTTTATTTTTAAAACGTTGACTTATATATGCAATGTCTTTTGTGTCAATTGTATCATTCCATCAGGTCCTTTAGTGCATTGTTTTTGTTTTATGTGCACTAAGGGGGACTTTTGCGGTATTTTAACGGACACCCCAATAAAGAATTAAAGGACAAAACGTTATTATGTGGATTTTTTTTTCGTAAAATAGTTTCATTTGTTTAATATTTGAGAACAAATCTATTCTTTTTCAATTCAATACATTTTAGGTAAACACTTAGAGTTACACATACACGACCCTACATTTTTGATAGAAAAAAATGCATTTTCAATATCGTATAATCTTTTTAACTATATTAAATTTGCGGTTTTGTGATATGTGCATGTAGTTTGAACAACGTCGTCATTAGTGTTTGAAAGAAGCTATAAAAACATGATTTAGAACCTTATACACCACATACGGAGGTACATGTATGATACCATTACGTATGATATAACTGTGAAATAGCCATTGTAATTGCCACGTTATTTTATGGATCGTTCATTTTATTACCTTTAGATTATTAACAAGTGCCATCGAACTAAATCTTTATAGACCGTATATTTAACGCATAAATACGCTAATTTTACAGTTTAGAGGTAGAAGACGAAGAATTATTATTTATAATAACTTGCAATCTGAACAAACAAATAAATACATATTTATATTAAATAAGTTTTTTATTCAAATGAAAGATAGGATAAGCGCATTTACAAACATATGTACTTAGAGACTAAGACATATACTCAATGCTACACTTAAATTTAGGTCATACATATGTATTGCTTAAATCTATGAGGATCTTGACGGGGTCCTTCATTTCTGTTTTTATTATAGTTTTATCACTCTCACTTCACGGCCTAAGAGCAGTTTCAGAAGCTTAGTTCAAACGGAGACACGGTTCACTGATGCGGCCTAAAGAGGATAACGAAATTAACTATATAAATGATCTAACATATAAAATATTTGTATTTTGCGTTATTGATCGTTCCGGATGAAGTAAAATCCAGAAACGTCAATTGGACGTATGAAATTTATTAGATAAGATAAGATAAGATAATTTTATTTACCAATTAAGGTGCCGCTATACAATCAAATGAATGAATTACAAAATAAAGCACAGAAAATGATTAGAATTATTAAAGTACATTAAGACAACAAAAAAACAACAACAAAAACCCAAACAAAACACACTAATACACATGTATACATTTAGGATGTTGTTGTCACTCTTTTATTAGTGTTACGTTTAAAATTTTCAATTCCTTTTTTTTTTTAAATAATATCAACGAATCATGATTTTATGTTTCATAATTAAAAATAATATACTTTTTTTTTAATTTTAGCATTTATAATACAATGTATCATCCACATACAAGGGCGTAACTCCTATTATCATTCTGACACACTAAACGGATCTTGACCCGATCTGAAATTTGTAAACGTTACTTTTTATGATTGGTCTAGGTTTGTCCAAAACAGTCTTAACAGACTTGATTTAACGCTAGAGCATATTATAAGGCGTAAGAGAATGCCGACTAATAGCCAGTCAAGATCGTTTAACTAAACCTACCCGTTGTTATCCCAAACTAAAATTTATCTCATATATATAGGATACATGTTCATTTATTACAAGAATTTTTGTACGTCAAGGTGCATGATAGCACGATAATATACGAATCGTATACGTAACAACGCTTCGATATGCTCGTCCACTATATGCTCTTCCACAATTTACGTCTATTTTGCTCCAGCGACCGGTATTACAATTTAACATAGTTTAAAAGCTCATTGATCTGTTACTTCATTTATAATTTTGAGCAAGACTTAACTGTTTATTATTAAAATTCAACAAATGTCAACATTATCTTCATCAATTTAATTATTTAACAAAACATTGTTTTTCATTACAATCAATTTCATATATTAATATACAGCTAGTGAATATTTGTTTTCTACTTAAAATATAAGATTTAAATTATATACCCAATGAATAATTTCTGTGAAGTTACTTTTATTTCCGTTACATTTCTAATTTACGAGTACAATATAGTAAATCAGAAAAACAGAAACGTTAAATATTCAGGAATACCTAAAGTTTCGTAAGCAATTGCAAGGTACCACATGTTACTTAGATTCCACGAGTTTTCATAGCAATTAGCAATTTTTAAAACGAATATGTGAGATAAAGATCTACTGCATTTTGGCAAATTAAAATTATGTTATACTACTATTTTATTTTCAACAGATTCACATTTCTTAAACCGTGCATCAATATTTTAATGTTTTTATCTAAATTTCTTTAGTGTCACATGTATTGTTCATTCATTTGTTAAAAATTGTGAAGCATGCGACTTAACTGAGAATACACGCATATAACTAAATTCGATTAAATTTGATGAAAAAAAAAGATAAATAAATAAAGTTTGTCTTGCTTGAGTGATTTACCTGTACAAAGCTCGGGTCTCAACGATGTTTAAAACGAATTGATGCCAGTTTGAAATAGTTTAACGGGGGCGTGGCCTAATAGTTTGACGTACATTACCAGCAACTTGATTTCAATTGATTCACCGCAAAGAAATCTATTTGACTGGCATTAAAATGAATTGAAATGAATTGAAATGAATTAAAAATATTTTTTAATTTTTGTCAATCTTTATCAAATAACAATTAATCTCATTTAAATAGCGTTAACACGTTTTTGTCCGTTCAAGCTAAATTCGGGTTACTAGTGATAACAACAGAAATATTGAAGGGAACAAAAACAAACGACATTGCAACATACATGGAAACGAGTTATTAGATAATAACTGCTATATTCCTGACTTTGTACAGGACATTTTAAGAAAACAAAAATAATGATGAGTTTTTATGACTATGCAAAACTCGCGCTTTATGGCAGTGTTAAATACAAATAAACCGGGCGGCTACGGGAATATAAGCTATGATTAATTTTTATGTTGGTCAATTCATCTTGATTTTAATTTTTAGCCAGAAATAGTGGACATTTCAGAATCTTATCGAACTTACGATTTTTTTAAAATATACCATGGAGTTATTGTTGATTCGTTTTTAAAAAATGTTATTGGTTTGCAAATATATCTGTGATTTCTTACATTGAAGTTGTTATTTTACTATTATAAGATTTCTAGGGCTTATATTATACGGTTTCGAATTTAGCACTGAATTAGAAAATACAAAAGTGTACTGGTTATAACATCATGTAGAAATATCAATCCTTTTTAACAGCTAGAAAAGCATTTAAAAAAATGTTAACAAGTATCTGGTCTGATATACATACATCTTCTTAAGTAAAAGGTGATTTTTATGTATATTAACCCTGTTTTTTGAAGTGACATTTTTTGTACTTGGTTAACTGCATGCAATCGACCTATTTCTATACAATAATCAGATAAAATAATAAAGATAGTCTTGAAAGTAGAAAAAGCTAATTGCTATCTTACAAATTGTGTTTAATTTGTGACTATTTGCCTTTCATAGTAAATATGACTTTTATGTAGTCCGTTAGAAGTGATAATAGTTACCTTATGGATAACATTGACCGAATTATCAAACATCTGTTTTTCTGAAACGATGAACGTTCAAACGGCTTCTTTTGTCTTTGATCAAAGACAGTCACATGATATAAACTTATATAAGGCAGCTTTTTTTTTTTTTATAGTTTTTGTCATCAAAGTTGACCCAGTACATGATATATTTTTTTGTCGTTGTAACGTAGTTTTGTCTTCTATAATAATGTTTTTTCGGATTACAAAGAAACTATAACACCTTGTTTAAATCATTCAAAAGAAAAGAGATGTGTTAAAGACACAAATAGTTGCGTCATGTTATTTATAGTTTGCTGGAATTCAATATGCTTAAGGAAACATTTTGGTCTACAAAGAAGCGGTGCTACGAACAAACTAGAGGCTCCAATGAGATAAAAGGGACATATATCTTCATAAGTTTAAACACATATTAGAAATATGTTTTAGAGAATATACTGAAAGGTTAAAAGGTTAAAACTGTACTGTGAGTTAAATTACGAAGAACGGGTACGATCAATCAAGAGTGTCTTATCAAATAGACTTTTGTAGCACTATCTGCAAAAAATGCTAAATTACCGTAATAAAAACGAAATATTCCTTAATTGCTTAGAAACTACAGATTACATTCTTCAGGCAAAACTAAAATTATTTGAATTTGGCTTTGTTTTGGTTTGTTATATTGTACATTTTGTATTTATGCATGGTATTTTATATTTGCGAGTTCCTGACGAATGTTGATCCAGAAAAATATTATATTTGCAGAAAATATATCAGGTGTTGTTTGATTTTTAGCATTTAAGTGCCAGTCTGCCTAAGAATCAGGCAGTGGTGAAAACATGACCAAAAAAAGCCACCCAATTTGACATTGATTTCAGTTCATAAAATGTAGTTATGCACAAAATTAACATTAATTTCCGTTTTCTGTTCGGGTAAAGATGGTACAATCTGGTTGAAATGCACTAGAAATTAACGAATAAGGGGAGGTAACTCTGTAATTTGCTATCATTCTAACCAATCTTCTAACCAAGTTATTTGATATTACCAGACACACACACACGAACGACCAATTATTTTTAACTCAAGATGATGGTTAGTATTAAATAGCATGATTAGCTCGGTGGGTTTTTTCTGACCATGTTTTTATTTTTACCTAAATTGCCTGATTCTTACAAAGACTGGCACTTAATAAAATGTACAATCGCCGCTATTTTTTTGGAATATTTACTATGAAAGACTTCCCTTTTATTTGTTTACTACATTATTGTTAGATACGGTATCAAGATATGCAATTGAAATGAAGATGTACAAAATTTAAGTGCAATTTTGACACGTAGGTAAAACAATAAAGTTTAATATCACACTTTTGATCAAAATAGCATTAATTTTTACAACTTCGGGATATTAAAATTGAATTAAAATAAGAATATTATCTCCTTTTATATGCCAAAAGGGACATCCCAATGTATTATCATAACAAATATGTCAGTTATGATTTGCATATTGTAGGAATAGGCAAATAAATAAAACTGTCACTTCGGATAAGCAAGTTACAAACATATTTTTTTGGAAAAAAAAACCCCTCTGGCGTACTAAATTACAATCCTGGTACCTTTGATATTTATTTACAGCAAGAACTGTTCTTGAATAATGTGTCCTACTATTTGTTTACATACAAATTTTTAAAAATCTGTCCACCAACTATACAAATTTGATATCTGAAAATGGCATCTTGGTGATGCACTTTTCAGAAAGATTTTTATGAAATTTGTTTGACCTATTTTTAAAACGTTGATAAGCTAGATTTGAATACGCAGATTTCCCTTTATTACAAAAAATCATATAAATTTCCTAATATTAAGATATCCCAAATTTAAAACACATTAATTTTATTGTTGCATGTTAATATCATAATAAATCATGTTGAAAAAAGTAAGATCATATAATGCTATTGGCATCTACACGTATTTAATATGTAATTATTCTGCTGAGGAATATACTTGTAAATTCTTTAGCTTTAAGGAAATGTTAGTTTATGCTTCGTTACAATGAAGTTGTTCACTAATACATCAGATAGAAAAGTGAGCTTTTTAATGTATAGATATAATTCATTGTCTTATAGCAGTCTGAATAACCTTCAATGATTACAATGTACTGTTAAAAATTAATGAGATATAAGCATTTAAGGGACACGTGCATGTATAAAATATCGTACAAGTAAAGCAAAAGATCATTATTACTTTCTAGATTGACTGGATAGCTGTTACTGCATTGTGACAAGACAAGACCGTATGTTAAGACTTCTTGTGAGGTCAAATATAACTTCTAACTGATTAATTTAACAGGTTCTTTTATAAACTGACAACATGTAAAAAAGAAGATGTGGTATGATTGCCAATGAGACAACTATCCACAAAAGACCAAAATGACACAAACCTTAACAATTATAGGTCATATAAATAATTTCTGTGAAGAGTTCTTTGCAAAATTGAACTTTTTACGGCTTTTCAAACAACAATAACAAAAACTTATATAAAAAAGTCAATTCTTTACTTTTCTTAAAGTTAGTTTCTTTTCAGGCAACACCACTCATATTGTACTCACAATCAAATCAAATGGGAATGCAGCTTAAGTGGTGTCAACTCAATGTTATTTCATGCTTCGTTACAATTAAGATGTTCACTAATATATCAGATAGAAAAGTGAGCTTCTTTATGTATAGAAATAATTCATTGTCTTATAGCAGTCTGAATCACCTTCAATGATTACAATGTACTGTTAAAAATTAATGAGATATAAGCATTTAAGGGACACATGCATGTATAAAATATCGCACAACTAAAGCAAGTGATCATTATATTATATTGAATGGAAAGCTGTTAATGCATTGTGACAGGGCAATTTCTTCGGAAGACCATACGTTAAGGCTTCTTGTAAGGTCAAATATCACTCCCGACCGATTAATTTAGCAGTTTCTGTTATAAATTGTAAACAGAATTGAAAAAAGTAAAATCACAGAAATACTGAACTCCAAGGAAAATCAAAACGGAAAGCCTCTTATCAAATGGCAAGATCAAAGGTCAAACAAGAATTCTTTGCCAAATTGAACCTTTTATGGTATTTTGAAACTACAATAACCAAAATGTATACGATAAGTCTATCTTTACTTTTAAAGCTGTATTCTCATCAGGATTCACCACTTACATAGTATTTCCATTCAAAAAAATAAGTTAAAGGCCACAGAAGTGAACCAATGTTAACATAAAATGTGAAAACCTTGACGGAATCGCTCAAAATACAAATGCAGTAAGACCGATGAAACAGGGTTACGTCTCCTGGTATCATGTACCATCCATCAATCAAATCTAGAATAAGTCAAAAATATGAAAATGGACAAAAGGACACACTCATTAAAGCTAGAGATCACCCTTTCACTAATGCATCTCAAATTTTGATTAAAAAAACCCCTTAAAGAAGCATTGTTCTCCGTTCCGGGCCGAGCTTAGCTCAAACAAGACGATTGTCACCTGAATTTCTATATTTCTTTTTTCAATTTTTTCTAAAAAAGTCATCAAAAATCTCTTATCGATGAGGTAAAATTCTATATAAAATGTGTAAACGATATTATGATTTTATATAAGTAAGGGTATATTAGAACGATATTGGTTCATTCTTGTTTGGTTTAAATCAAATTCCAATGAAATATATGTTTTACTTATTTTCTTCTTTTTTATTTAACATGACCATTTTTTTGTGGATTTGTTTTAGCATTTAACGTTAACCAGTCATTTGCATTACTAATGCAATTGTACATAAAGATATATATCATATCAATTTCTCCATGCACAATACATCATCTCTGAAAACCAAAAAACTTTGTGACAAACAGTTTCAGTTTTTCTGATAAAATACATTACAGTAACATTTCCGTGTACATTTATAATTGTATTATGTTTTGTATAAACATCATCGTAGTTTAAAACATAATGATTTACTTTTATGGCATTCCATGTTTAATGGTAAAAAAAACTTGTATCACTTATGGATAAAGTTAATGATATGAGACGCAAATTAACGTCCAGCAGCTAGAAAATATACATAAATAAAAAAACGTTTTGTTTACATCACCTCATTTCATTCACCCTCACCAGTAGAATGTCAATACTAATTAAATTTTGTACAACAACAACGATAACTACAAATGAACTCTTTTCTTTGTTTAAATCAAGAATTGCTATGGTTGGTAAGCATGCAAAAATTGAAACAACTAGTAAACACAGCGAACACCATATAATTGTTTTCATATATTGACAATGATTCAAGACTTTTTTTTTGTGCTGTTATTCAAAACTAATTTCATTTACTGTTTTGTCACTCGTAAGAATGTTGAATAATTGAAATTTGTCACTCATTATGTAAAAACAATCGAAGGAAACTATCGCACTAACGATGCATTAAAGCAAAAAGAAAATCACCGACAAAAAAGCAGTCGAAATCCACAAGATCATACTCAAAATGACACAAATAAAATGAACACGAGAAAATCCACAGAAGTAAATTATTTCATGACACAAATACAACAAGAACACCATATGAATACAACAAAACACCATATGAATAGCTTGTACTATAAGAAATGCTATCAAGCTGGGATTTATATATTGTTTTCTGTATAGTCCGATACAGAATACATTTCAAACTTTGCAATAAGCAAACAAAAGTATTCAAAATGCTTATCTGATTCTGATCCATCCCTATGAATCTTATTTCCCATGATCACGTGATTAAGAAAGAATAACGCAACTTAAAAGTCTTTAAATGTTTTTGTTACTTTCGTGAAAATTATTTGTAATTTTGTAATTTTATAAAAAAAGTTTGAAAGGACACAATTTTTCTTAACAGCAAAGATTAGACGCCATTGAACACAAATTAACTATATCTCTCTCTAGATTTTTTTTTATCGTATACTTAGATAAGATTGATCATGTAGAGTAAATTTTATCATAAATAATGTACAATGGTGAATTAATTTTTTTAATTAAAAAAAAAACTATCAAAAGAACATAAAAAGTATGTTTTATCAACAATGTCTCAATCCTCCTCATTTCTCTTTTATCTATTCCCACAAAAAATAACAAAAACAGTGTGTCAATCGAAGATAAATATCTATACATACATTTTTTTATCCCCAGAAATTTAGGAAGTGACATCTATATCATGTTATGCTTATACATAAAAGTGATTTAATGTACAATCGATATCGTAATTCATTACATTGTTAATGTTAACATATATAATAACATTATACAGTTCTCTACAAAAATACGGTCAACAAGTTTAAGATGGACATATTAAACGTATAGAGTAACTATTCGGGAAAATATCAAAATCTGTTCATTATATGCTGATAGCGTTCTCTATGTTTTACAAGAGTACAGAATAAACAGATAGCATAACTAAGAAATTATGTATTATGCATTCCACTGATCAATCATAAAAAAAAGTTTGTACAATTGGTCATACTAACAAACCTTTTGTTATTTAACTGAGTGTTCAATAATCTGTAGTTTAGTCTTTTTAAGAGTAATTTATAAATTTATAATTTTTTAAGACTTGTTTTTTTCCAATTTTCAGGAAAACGAGTGAGGTATTTTACCAAAACCATTTCGTTTGCCCACTAATGTTGCGGTATTTTTTTTAATTTGTATGTTGCAATACTCTTGAAGTTTATTTCCAAAGTTTCATATCTTAAAAGAATGATATATATTCTACTAAAAAATAAGATTTGTTCTTTTTTTATTTAACTGTTTTCATGCTTTTCATGGCAAACATAAAAAAGATCCTGTGTTGGAATTTAAATCTTGACCATAACCTTACAATTACCGTTATTATAACGTACAATGCAAAATCATTATATATAAGTCTTCCATTTGTTATCTACATTATATTATTACATGCGAAAAAAAAATATGAAAAGAAAAATTAGGAAAAATAGACAATTTAAGACAAATAATAATTTCTTAAACACTTTTTTGAAAGTCTCTGTTTTTACGATCAAACAACCAATTATGTAAACATACCTTGACCTGTTAAACAATTCACAATATATATTTTCGACTTAATTTGTGGCCAATCGTCCGCTCATATATTACTTATATAGTGATTTATGTATAGTTATAAATATACGGTCGCACCTGAGTGATCTCATAACGAAGGAGACAAAACTGCCGGTAGTCAAATAGAAAATAATTCTTAAAATTCATATAACAAATGGCGAAGGAATATGTCATTACACCTCATTAGGCAAAACAAGTACTTATTCAAAGGCTGGGGTTTGTCTTTGTTATTTATTATCGTCTAAGTACGTAAAGGTTACTTTTATAGCAAAACGTAATTCAGATGTTTTAGTATAAGAAAGGAAATATGACCAAATTTTGTAAAATTTGTGATATATCAATTAACTATTAAAATGAGGAATTCTGTGTTATTTATGAAAGAATTTATTTCAATATTTTACCCATAACCTTTATAATTAGACACCAACATTTTCATGCAGAGTAACATTAAACCGATATAAAATGCAGAATTGTGCTGAAACAAAACGTTAAATTTCGAATACACGTTTTGAGGAGTTTTGATTTCCGATACACCGCTGTTGTCTCGTTTTCATCAATATATTGAGATTGACGAAAACTATATTGCTTTTTTGTATCCGAAAAAATGTCACACGTTCTCAGACAATCCAGCTCTGTGTAAGTTTCAAAGTAATAAAGTGTTTTTTTTTTTAAAGAAAACAATACATATTCTCTTGTATTTGTAGTATTTGTAACTTTATCCATCTTTTAAGTTAAGCATTTTAAACTGATTTTTATAGTTCGTTCTTATATTGTACTGTTATAGCACTGTCCCAGGTTAGGGGGATGGATGAGATCCCGCTAACATGTTTAACCCCAACACATTCTGCATGTATGTGCCTGTCCCAAGTCAGAAGCCTTTGAATCAGTGCTTGTCGTTTGTCTTTGTGTTAAATATTTGTTTTTGTTAATTTTTTGTTCATAAATTAGTCCGGAAGTTACCTCGTCTGAGGGTCTGCTCGGTCGTTCGTCAGTCCGTTTGTCCGTCCGGTCGTTCGCTCGGTCGTTCGTCCGTTTGTTCGTTCGTTGTGACGTTCGCCCGTCCATCTGTCTCGCATCAGGTTAAAGTTTTTGGTCAAGTTAGTTTTTGATAAAGTTGAAAACAAATCAACTTGAAACTTATTACGCATCTTCCCTATAATATGATCTTTTTTTTGCGTTGTTTTTCTCTTATATTCGATGTGTTGCCTCAGTTTTAGTTTGTAACCTGGATTTGCTTTCCCTCAATAGATTTATGATGCTGTTGCCTTTATCTATTGATCCCAATTTCACTATTCAATGAACATGATAGTTCGAGTAAGGCATCCGTGTACTGTGGACACATTCATGTTCAATTGTTTTTTTAGTCCGTGCATGTCAGTTCTACAACCATGTTTTGTTACATGATACATCTAGCTTGTATTCTTTAACATTCATAAAGTATTTAAAAAACAAACAACATACATTACATATAAAAGACATCTTAACATACTTGTTACTCAATTGGAACATAATAAAAAAAATGATACCTTTCATAAAAAAGATATACTTGTCATTAGTTTCAATACATTTCTTCGTATGGGGCATGCATGATTTTACCTGAAAGGGATTATTGAGTACAAAGTCAAAACTTTTTTCGATCTGGAAGGAAACGTTAAAGCCCCGAAATCTTTGATTGGGTCATAAAAGACTTAATTGGTATATTTAAAGGTTTTTCAGTTTTTCGAAGGTCCGAGATACGTTCTGTATAAAAAGAATATTCATCAAACAACGCTTTTTTATCCTCTGTTCAAATCAAATTAAAGGCAGCATTAATTTATTGATGTTTAAATCTCATAAATGAATTAAAAAATACAAGTGAAGGTAAAAAACAAAACAAAAAACCCCAAAATTCAGAGCCTGGATTTGAATAGAATCAAATTGTGTACATTAGTTGTTACATATGTCATTGACAAAACTTGGTTTAGGCTTCATTTTAGTGAAGATTGCATGCAACCAAATTTGTAAATTAAAACTAAAAATGTCAAAACATGCATATTTTCAACGTTTCTGAATCGAGGATTTTTGCAGTATTGTTAAATGTTTTCGTGTTGTTTTTTTGTTGTTGTTTTTTTTTAGAAAAGTGCAGATGTGTACATGCAGCATATTAAGCACAGTAGTTATTAAGTTGGGATATTCCTTTACCAAAATAATAAGAAAAATGCGTTGGACTTTCTTTAGTTTTATCACCATAGCAACCAATTTATAACTTGTTGAATATTTCAGTTCAAGAATTTAAATGTCCTTAATCGTTTCATAACTTATAAGAAAATACTTTAAAAAGCGCAAACACAACTTTGAAAAGATTCAAAGTAACATAAAAAATAAAATCACAAAAATGCGTGGTAGGACTTATCCTTTGTATAAGCGTAAACATGAGAAAGTGAGAGGCATATAAATATTGAAAGATACCACATTATAAAAGTCATTACTCTAAGGTATATAGTATCAGGAGAATTAATCACTGACTTACACAAAAATTAAATTAATATTATAAGAAGTACTAATTTTATTGCACCGGATTCAAATTTGGACAATGTATGTCTCTTCAGTTATGCCTGATGCCAAGACACTTTATAGGAGTCAAAAACATGTAACAAACATTGAATTGCTTATAAAGTCAAACGGTCAAAATAAAAAAAAGACAAATCCCGAAATGAAATCAGGTTTATGCAGGTTTAAAAACTCCGAGGAAAATCCAATCGGAAATAATCGGATAGTCCCTAATCATCATAAGTTCATCCATAAGTTCATCATTAGCATCCTTTTAAGGAAGTTATTGTGCAATACTAGTATTTACAACCTCTTACTTTTCAGGTTTACTGTTATACTAAATATGCGTCCGACCCTTCCCGTAACCTTGGTTTTACATGCGTATTATTATTCTGGTATTTATATTTTCAAAGGTTAGGTGTTCATATTTTTAAGTTTAGGTGTATGTATTTCTAAGGTTTAAGTGATTTTTTTTTATTCTAAACCAATATGATATGTGCATTTCTTAATTTAAATTCTAAGACACACTTTTTCTGAAACGCTATAGTTCAAGTTGAAGAGTTATGATGGTTGTTGAATAAAAACAACAGTAGTATATCGCTGTTCGAAATTCATAAATCGATAGAGAAAAAAACAGATCCGAGTTACAAACTAAAACTGAGGGAAACACATCAACATAAGAGGAGAACAACGACACAGCAGAAACACTTAAATACAACACAAATAGAAACGAACTATTATTTAACAATGACCATTTTCCTGGCTTGTTACAAATCATTTTAAGAAGAAAAATAGTGGATTGAACCTGGTTTTGTGGCTAGGCAAACCTCCAGATTCTATGGCAATATACGATATAACATTAAAATGACAACATTACAAGACAGGACTATAATGCAAATAAATGAGAGGACATACATGACAGAGAAACACACATAAAATAATGTAGCTATCAAAAGGTACCAGGCTTATAATTTAATACACCAGACGTGCATTTTGTCTTAATAGGACTCATTAGAGACCCACAGATAAAAAAAAACTTCGAAAGCCAAATTAGGTATAAAGTTGAAGAGCATTGAGGACCAAAAGTCACAAAAAGTTGTACAGCTATGGTTATCTGCTGGGATAAGAAAATCACAATTTACTATAATTCATACTTTTCAGTAAATTTACAAAAATGACTATATAATAGATATACATGTTAAAACCGGAGCGGTGACTAAGAAAGTTCAAATGGGAAAAATAATTGTCTAAATTAAAGGGAATGCAACCTATAACTATATCCATCTTTCTATCTTCAAAACAAATCGCATTTCAAATGTATTAAAACACATGATTAAGATAAAGAAAAGGTTAAATATGTAAACCCAATATGGTTGTCAAAGTGTGTTTGCTGCCACATGTGGAGTATGATCTGCTTATCCTTCGGGAGCAAATGAGATCATCCATGGGTTTTGGTTATTTCATTTTGTGATTCCGTACTTAGTTTTCAATGTTATGTTTTGTGTGTTGTTGTTTGTTTTTCGGTCTTTTATTGCCATTTGCGGTAATCAGTTTAATTTCAACTTGTTTGTTTGAATAATTTTTTGGTATATTTTTCTTCCTTCTGTCACTGATTTAACAATAGTTGTCCTGGTACCTTTTATAACTAATGTCTTGCATGTAATTTTTAATACTGTTTATGTCAAAAGGAAGAAATGGAAATTTGTATATTGAAGCATGCGCACTTATGACTGTTGTGTAGAGTCATATGATATAGAGAGACACCTTCACTTAAATTTAATTCGCATTATTACTCGAAGGTACACCTAAGGTTTTAGAAAATCTTTATTAAAAAAAACCCATTTTTTAAAATCCTATAACACATAACTACCATGTAACAAAACAAAAACTTATAGTTATCAAAGGTATCAGGATTATAATTTAGTACGCCAGACGCGCGTTTCGTCTACATAATAAAAGACACCAGTTGTCAAGTTAAGTTCACAAGACGTGCGTTTCTTTTGCATTAAACCCAAAATAGGGGATCGAAGGGTTGAATCAAATACAAAGTTGTAGAGATTAAAACAAGTTCAAAAGACAATACAATGTTCAACTATTTATGGAATTTCAATATTACACTGTTAAAATCATAGGTTCTCCATAAGATATTATCCGCTATCTGTGGTGGCGTCCTTAAAACTTACTTAAAATAAAATCTCTAAAATACTGAAATCCGAGGAAATTTTAAAACGGAAATTGCCTAATCAAATTGAAAAATCAAAACACATCAAACGAATGGACAACAACTGTTATATGCCTGACTTAGTACAGGCATTCCCAAATATAGAAAATGGGATGATTTCAACTTCCCCACTTGGAACTTGTGCTTAAATACCTGTCTTGTTGGTAGCAATTCTCTATCACGGAAATCCTTATACCAAATGGACTATCGTTTCAACTGGGATTTATACTCCGAATGTATGTAATGCAGGAATATTAATACATAGAAATGGAAAGTTCATAATTTGGAAGCTTACATAATCTCTTTTGTCGTATTGTTTTGTTTTGTAAACCGACCATCATTATCAACTTTTAAATTTAAGTCAATATATGAAGCAAACGTTACTTAATCAGTGGAATCTTTTATCTAAAGATCGACGGAATACATGCGTTCAACATAGTCACTAAATTTAAAATTGTGAGGTCAGAGAACATCATCTATGTATCAAAATTTTGGGATATCACTAACTGCTTTCATTTTTCCTATTAAGTTCCTGTATGCAGTCTGCCTCATTTGAATAAAGGATCAAGTTGGCAAGAAGATGGGAATAGTTATTTCCCATGCAAATGTCGATGTTTGTGGCGGAAAAAAGTACTTCAAACGTAATAAGTATATTGTCAATAAGCTTGATAGCCGGTTTGGTTTTAGATATTCAACATTTTAACGTTAAATTTTCAACTTTAAGTGTATTCAGACATTAAGTTTTATTTGCACAAAAGAGTTTTGACGAAATTCTGAAAATATAGATTTTCTTTTTCAATTTTTATGGATCTTATCAAGATATGCTATCAATTTGAATTGGACATAAACTACTATACGAAGATAAATTAATAAGAAGTGAGCTTATAGATGACATGACTAGCTTTACGTTAAAAATTATTAGGGTCGTAACAATCGTGATGAAGCTTTGACGAGAGTAAGAAATAAAAGCATTGGTTTGCTATATTTGTAATTTATTTTTGAATTTTGTTTGTAAAAGTCATATACTTCTTAATTTTACAGCAACTATTTTTGAAATTTATTTTGAATTAAAAACGATTGATTTCAATCGATAATAAATAGATATCCTATCGGGTTTTGTGTCATGGATTGATAACCCCACATTGTTTGATTTTCGATAGAGAAACTTTATTTTTTCAATTGATGTTTATTCTGAATGCCTCAAATGTATTTACCTCACATCCTCATCACAACCAAAAGACAATAAACACTGTAATATTGAAAATAACAGCAAATTTGATATCTACAATACTGACAATAACAACTAAAATATTAAAAATGATAGAACAATGTTCTCAATCGTCTACGATCCTCGTGTGTTGCCAAACAAATAACCTTGCAGTCACGTTGTGTTTGTTAAAGCTAACATATTATGACCCGAACATCCCTGATAGATGGATGTCTATATTAAAACATAAAACACCTTAATTGAAAATATTTGTCATATGAAAACAAGTACAAAAGTGTATTGTTAAAATGTGATAAATAAGCATGTGAGCAAAAAAGTGATAGGATTTTAACATTTTGTTCATCATTATGTTTACTGAACCGAACAGAGAAAAAAGAAAGAATAAAAAAGAGGAAAAAATAAACTTTGTTAAAATTGCATTTTTTTATTCAATTGACAAAAAAACTTTAATGATTAAAGAGAAAGTGGCGAACATGGTGTCAATGAAATATAAAACTAGCGAAATAAATAGACATCTACACGGTGACAACCAGTTCTATACAATAACATGGTTTAGACACAATATGTCATGATCTAATAAGTCGTTCAATGTTAAATAGGTTCGATACTCAGTATCAAAATAACAAGCTTGTCATAACACTAGAATATATTGATAGGCGATTATTTGGAGGAACCAAGTTAGCAAAAATATAAAAATAGATCAATGTGCTAGTTATCGAGATATTAGCTATTAAAATTCTGGCGGGAACATTATCTCTCTTGATTTCTCATAACTTTATCATAGACAAAATTAATGTCTCCAAAACTATTAAAAAATATCAAAGATTTTATAAAACTTTTACAATTAGCTTTTAATTATACAAGTACAAGATAGATAAACAGAAAAACGGGGGTTAATGGGCAAATTTATTTCAGGCATTTAAGTGGATAAAACCAGAGGATTCATAAACCTGACAAAATATCAAAAACATGACAATCAAACATCCTTAATATAAGCTGTGAATTAGTTTTACAACAACCATTAACTATCTAGAATTAAGTCTTAAACTCCAAACAACTTTAAAGGAAAATATTACATAAGTCATCAACTTACAATTTTAGGTTATTTAATAATGCACACGAATCATGGATGTGGTGAGATCTAAAATAGGGGCAACAGATACCAGAGAGACAGTCAAACTCATAGATCGAAAATAATATACAAAAGAAGATTTCGTATGATTGTCAATTAGACAACTCTCCACAAGAGACCAAAATGACCATTAAATTAACTACTATATGTCACCGTACTGCCTTCAACAATGAGTTGGGTTTTTCTGACAGTGAAATCATATTTGCCAATTACAAACTTTGAGACCATGAAACAAATGTGAAAAGCCTTGTAACTTCTCACTCGGAAAATGCATTATATATTATAAAGATAAACATATAGATGCAACTACTGGTGGAGATTTATTTCCCCAAGGTTATCACCAGCCTAGGAGTCAGTTCTTCTGTGTTGCATTGAGTTATCATCGATATGTTCATGAGTATAAATTAGCTGTTAACCTCATTTTGAATTTTTGAAGTACTTAGGCTTTTCTACCTCAGGAATAGATAAGCTTAGCTGTTCTTTGGCAAAACTTTTAGGAATTTGTCTAAAATGCTCTTCCAACTTCGTACTTTATTTGACCTTTGTTTTTATCCGAGCGTCACTGATGAGTCTGTTGTAGACGAAACGCGTGGATGGCGTTTATGTTAAATTTCAATGCTATTATCTATGATGAGTTTATTTACAATCTACAGAAACATATGTTTTAGAAGATACCTCAAATTTTTCCTGTTTCTTGCGACTTGATTAAACCAAACGCATCCCGAATATAATTATCTTGCACTCTACAGCTTCATGTTATTTAATCTATATTTAGAATGATGATGTAATATTTAACATCATTCTGACGTCAAAACGAATTCATTGTATCAATTTCAGCTAAGAAAAACCGTAAAACATAAAATAACTGACAACCAACCGTAAATAATATACCTTTTAAGAAATAGAAAAGGTCAAATTATATGTCACTTTATTTAAACCCTGGCCATGATTCGTTGTCGAAGCTAATATTATTGTCGAATGCATTTCACGCCCTGTTGTGTTATTTTAAATCTGTATAATAAAACGGTGATGCAAAGGATTATGCGTACAGAGATGAAGATGAATTGAATATGGTATACAAGGTAAAATACATATATAATGTATCATGTTATAACTTAAGGTATAAACAGAGAAGAGAGAGAAAACAGCTGGAATCGTTAGAAATCTTGATACAGAAGCTAAGCAAAATACTTATTTGTTTCCACGAAGCAAAATGAATGATTGCGAGCGCTTTACTCTTTCGCAAATAGAAAAAAAAGCAAACTAAAATTGTCGCGAAAATGTAAAGCTTTGGACCACTTACATCATGGACATATAAATACATTGAGAAAATTGGAAAAGCCAGGGGAAAAATCGCTTCAAAGTCAGCTGGGAAGGGCTAAGCTGTAATTTCACGAACTTAATTTGATTAACAGTAATATTTATGACAAATCACGAACACCATCTTACAACACATAATGACTTATTGGAACAAATGTAATTACACGAAAAAAATGTTTTTCTTTTTTAGATAGTAAAAGTAAATATTTTAACACTTTGTAATATCTATAGGTCTCATAGTCCCTATTTTTAGTTACATCCTAATAAGAAAGTATTTTCAAAGTCCTGAATTTTAAAGTAAAGAGGTCCAGAAAACCTGACAAAACTAAACTCTCGACTAAACCTCGACTGGAAAACACTTGTCATGTTCCTGATTTAATATAACGTATTTACAGAAGAATATATAGACAGGTTTGTTTATAAAATTTGATTCTTTTTTTTAAAGTTATTGGAAGAAGAAGAATCAGCAAAAGTGTCATAAAATTGAGATTTTTTTTTTATCGAAATGTGATTGAATTCATAAAATACAAACATGTATATTCAAGGATCAGAAGACGGGTAAAGTTTCCGATCCTACCCATCGTTCTCTAGTTTTGAAGTATCCAATCAAAATGAACGTTACAAACGTTGCATTAGATTACGTTTTTTACATGATGTTTCATTCAAGTCTACAACTAAACGTCAATAGCTTGCTTTGAATCTTATTTTTTATTTTTTATTTTGCCATTATGTTGTAGTATGTTCAATTATTGTATATATATATGTGTATGTGTTACAGGGCGTCACCAGCGTCTTCTGATTTAAAAGTCTGGTACCCTGTAAGATAGTCTGGATGGGGTTACCAGAATAGAGAATAATTAGACAATACTACAAATAATGGCATACTATTTTTTAATTTTGTTTAATTTTAAAGACAGTAGCCAGCTATGGACGTATACCCGTAGACTTAAATGTTAAATACGTATCAACAGATTCTGCTGAAGATCTAAACAGTTTACAAATTTATATTTTTGAAAGAGGAAGTGAAATTCACAGAAGAAAGAAAGCAATTACACGACTTTAGTAATAGCTGATTTTATCACCGAACCCTGCATGCAAATGCAATCATTTTAAAGATATCAAAACTCATCAAATCATAGAATATCTGTTTGAAAGGACTTATGCATATTGTATGTCAAATTTAAGTATTCTCAATTCTGTTATAAAATTTGTTTGATAGCTTTAAAATGATGTCATTCGAATACCCAAGACACTTGTCGTTTCTAATGAACTGGTATATATATTGGTTGAAATGTTGCACAAAATCAGTTGCAGAAACGGTCAGTCATGTGTTATCGAATAATTTGTATGTTGAGTTTTTTGTTTATAGCCGAATCAGAAAACCTTTCTTCTCCTGAAATCGTTTCTTTTCCAGTGGAAAATATTGGCGAAGTCACAGTATATGGAGAGGATATAACCATACAACTCCTCGGAAACACTGGACTAGAATTTGTCCTTCACCATACGAATGATGTGTATAAAGTTAATACCATTGACAGAAATTGTTCCGGTATAAACATAGATTTAACAAATATATATGAAATTTTGAGAAATAAGAAATGTCAGACTAATTTTCACATCTTAAAATTATTCTATGATGTAAATACTACACACAACATAACATTTGTGGACTCGGATATCATTCCATTTTTTGAAGACATTGATATAACATTTATCAACAAACAATGTGTTGAAGACTTCAGACAGTTTGTATCCATTCATGGAAATATCCGTATAACTAACGAGGACATACATTACTTTCTGAAGAACGTTACAGATTGTATGGGATGGATTGCATTAAACAACCAAACTATTTTTCAAGTTGATCTGTACCAAGATAAGAGCCTGTCAAAAACGGGAGTGGCATCACGTAAGGAAGCAAAGATAATGTTTAGTTTTGAAGATGAGAAATGTTTAGACAGTTTCATTGACTTTGTTGGTTTATACGGCTTCTTCGATGTAGAATATGGCACCTTCCTTGTAAGTCCATCAAATATAAATGAATTTTATCGGAAACACCAATGTTTAGATTTCCGAATTGGGTGCTTTGGGGAACAGTACGAAATTGGGTATATTCTAATTCCACCAAAGGCAGTGACTTGTGCGGCCTCGGTACTTACAGCTGTAATAGTTGTCGTAAATACTTTTGTTTTGAAAATCTTTCTTCAGAAAAAAAATCGATCTCCGATGAAAATTATGTTATCTGCCATTGCCTTGACAGACATGCTTACTGCAGTTTTTTCAAGTACACCTAGGACAATAGCCCATTTATTTTATGGTCGTCAGATAAGTTTCTTTCCTTATTATAATTCATGGCAATGGGATAGTTATGAATATTTAACTCACATGTTAAGCAAGGGAAGTTTAGATTTTGGTCATATCTTACATATGACATCAATTTATAACACTGCAGCATTGTGTATCCAAAAGGTTTTATCATTGATGTTTCCAATATGGAGTAAAATATACATAAAAAATAAGACCAGCTGGTGCATCGCTATTACAATGTTTGTATTTGCCTTGGTTTTGAAGTTACCATTGATTATTGCTGATGTACCTATGTCTTTAAATATGGATGGTATATTGTGCTTGGACGAATCACGCGATGATTTGTTAGCAATCATAAACTACACATATCTTATAATGTTTGCATCATACATTTTTGCTTTTATCGTTATGACTGTATGTTCATTCTACATTGCGTGTAAACTAACGCTTTTAAGGAAAAATCTTAAATGGGTTGAGAGTCAAGAAATACAAAAACGAAATCGTAGATCGGCGCTCATAATTGTTCTTATCTGTGCTATATGCATTTTATCAGAAGTTATAACAATTTTAACTTTTAGTTTTGGTTTTGACTATGAATACTTTGAAAAAATAGATACAATTTTCACTGCCTTTAAATTACTGTTTCCATATGAAATGTTAAGCGTTCTCATTGGATTCTCTTGTAATTTTATTGCTTACTTATTTATGGGTCAACAATTGAGGAAGACAATGTTAGACAATTTAAAGAGCATTAAAAATTGTCTAAAATGTAAGTGCAAATATAAACATAATAAATAACATAAAAACAGTTTCGACTGCAAGTTCAGATAATTTGTGAGGGTTGCATTTGTCATATTATAGCAATTTGATCATACGTAACTAAGGACAAGTGATTGGTATTAAATCATTCCGTACTTATTAATGCTACTGTCATGCATTTGATACTGTTACATGTGTAAATGCTGTCTATATGTTATTTAATTGATTGTGAATAAATGAACAAGTACTTAACAGACATTCTTATTATTAGCAAACTCATATCGGCCTCTCTGCAATTTATAGAAACAGTGTCTGAGAAAAATATTTGTATTGAAAATACAAACATTTTTGTTCTGCACGTTAGGTTTTGCTTTGTCGGTAAAATAACGATATTTGAAGTAAAAAGTTTGATAAAGCCACTCGTTGTCAAGAAAAACATCTATATGTGTATAAAGAACCTCATGACTAAATGTTGTGTTTTGTGTACTATTGTTTATTATGTTTTTCTGTGTTTGGCATGACGTTATCAGTTTTTGTAGTCAACTTTAAGTTTAAATGTCCCTTTGGTATCATTCGTCCCTCTTTCACATGGTCTTCATTGTCATAGTGTTGTTAGCTCACCGGAGCCAGAAGGGCCCATGTGAGCTTCTGCCATCACTTCGCGTCCGTCTTGGTCAGTCATCTGTCGTCGTCTGTCGTCGTAAAATATTTAAAAAATCTTCCACTCTGAAACTACTGGAACAATAACCTTGAAACTAAAATTAATTTTTTTATCGATATTTAGTTTATAATAAAATCAACGGTACCAATTTTGTTGCACCAGATGCGCATTTCGACAATACATGTCTCTTCAGTGATGCTCATGGCCAAAATATTTGAAATCTAAAGCTTATATAAAAGATGAAGAGCTATAATCGAAAAGGTCCAAAAAGTATAGCCAAATTCGTGAAAGGAATCAGAGCTTTGCATGAGGGAGATACATTCCTTTATTTATAATAATTTATAATATTTTCTAACAGCAAATTTTAATAACACAAAAAAATCCGTATTTTCATGCCAGTACCGAAGTACTGGCTACTGGGCCGGTGATACCCTCGGGGACTATAAATTATATAAGTTATAAGTTTTGGTCCATCAACAAACATGACTACCGTCCCGCTAGACCACACGACCACCTGGGCTCTCAAAAAAAGAGCTTTCGGTGGGCATGTGTTACATATATATATATATATAATTTACGAAAGCAAATTTACAGATCTAACATTGTTGGGTTGATGTTTAGACGAGTTGTATATATAGTAACTATCTACATTAAAATTAATTTTAGGGTCTTCATCAAGGTCTGCGTTTAAACGTCAGGGAGAGCGGCGGTGCTTTAGAAGGTTGATTCTGTTGTTCTCCGCTTCTGACATAAGTTTAACTTGCTAATTTTGTAAGAATTCTAAACATTTTGTTTTAGTTATACTAGCAACTTACACATGTCAATGATATTTCATATAACATGTATAAGTTAAAAGTATAAATTGTCGTTTTTCAAAGGTCAATTTAAAAACATATTCATCAAATTAACGAAAAGATGCAAAAACAACTATTGATGCCTTATAATTTGTATATGGATTTTCAAATGACTGTGATCAGGGCTATTATAATAAGTCATACAGCATTGGAGAACATTTCTTGCGTGGCCTCATGTCAATTTGTTATCATTTAAATTCCATGGAAATCGTGACATTTTAAGTCAGCGTAAATTGAAATTTCTGTTTGACTTTACAATGTCGCGTAATAAAGATACAATTAAATGAGATGACTTTGGTATAATTGTTTATACTTTCCTGTAAAATAATAACAAACGGTTATCATTTTTTTACAAATAAATTGAAAATCGTGTCCCTAGACAATGTTTTTTTGTGTTTTTTTTTTACACTTTAAATGATGATTAAGGTCTGAAGTTTATCATTGGTTTCATACATATAAATTGGTCTGGTCCAACTAGACGAAGGAATAATACTTTATTGATAATAAATGTGTCTGGAAAATGTGTCATATTAAAAATTTAAAATATCGAGACTTGAATGTTCTATTAATAAATGATTAGATAAATTTCTTTTACCTATCCGCAAATTTGCCAACTATTGTACCACATTCAGGACTATATATAATTATTAACTATATATGTACAGTAGGCTGCTATCCTTTTTGTTTCACGATATAAATGTTTCTTTACTTTGTTAATACATTCAATTCTTATAAGAACTCATATATCAAATTACAAATATGTATATTTGCCAACTACAGTTTTCTGAAAAGGTTTTTTAAACACATACGAAATTAATAAATTTACGATGTTTACTGATGCTCAATTTTCGAATGAGGTAAAAAGATACATATGATCATGAATAGCTAGATATAAATTGCTTTCATGTACAAAACAAAATGATAAAATGTCATAATGTATCTTTGAACAGGTGGTTATCAACTGAAAACGAAAGTACAAAATTTGTCTCCAAACTCATTTATATGTGTAATTAATCCAATGAATGTTCAATTAGAATGTCGAGACTTACCATTTACAATATTTAACAAACGTTTAAGCTTCTTGCGAGAACCGTCAAAATACATTTAACAGGACAGCTGATCAACCAGCTATAACGGTTTTCTACAAAAGGTTAGGGTAACTGATCACAAAGTTCTAATACAAAGAAACAAAACCGTACAAAACTGTACACTTTCCGATATAATGTGACAATATATCTTGGAAGATAATGTATGAAATAACTATGAGTTGTAAAGGTAACTAACTACTCATCAACATGAATTCATTGAATACATTCCCTGGTTATTCAATTATTAATTCACAGGATACTTGGCCAACTGCTGTAGTTCGAGTAACTTGTCATTACAGCAAATAAAAGATATAATTTTCGAATTTGTTTTTGATTTTAAGCAGCTAATTTGGTTCACTTTTGTCAAAACAGGCAAATAACCTTGCTTATGAATTATTCACTTGCAAGTGAATTATTCAATCTCATAAAAAAAACGTATGTTTGTGAACTTCAACTGCATTTCGAGCTAGAAATGGTCTACACATGAACTGAACTAGGTGTATTCAAGAAATTAAAAGAAAAGAATGTCAACTTTGAAAGTGAAACAAGGTAAAAAGTAAAATCACAAAAATACTGAACGTAGAGAAAAATAGATTCGGAAAGTTCATAATCACATGGCAAAATCAAATAAGAAAACGCATAAAAAACGAGGGGACGAGAACTGTCATATTCCTGACTTGGTACTGGCATTTTCAAATGTAGAAAATGGTGGATTAAACCTGGTTCTATAGCGCTAACCCTCTCACTTTATAATGACAGTCTCATCAAATTCAGTTTATTTACATTGATGCGTTAAACAAACAGACACAATAAACAAAATAGTCAAAACATGGGTAGATCAGTCCATTTGACTGACTGAATCAATCTACAAAAACTCAGTCTTGTACAGGTAAAATCGATTATTAACATATTGTTTTAACCTATTATATGAAATCAAACGGACCTTGAAAAATCTAATTGCACGATTTTGCTATCTATTTATATATTTATTTATGTTTTCAACGTGTTATATTATCTACCTCTAAAGTGTCCATAAGTGCTCACATTTTTGGAAGAAGTTAAACAGTCAACATATATCATAAAAGGAAATTTCTAGTGAAAACATTGTTTTTGTGATTATTTTATGATGATGATATATTTTTAAGTTACCTGGAAGCAGTGGAATTGTCAACTTATACCTTGAACAAGTAATCTGGTGTTTGTTTTATATTTATTTTTTTACAGAGTTTGTTTTTTAAGTGCCATGTGGAGACACTAGAGTGCCTCTATTATACTAGATTATGGAGTGTGTGTCCGAGCGAAACATGTCTAACCCCGCCGCATTCTTGCGCCTGTCCCAAGTCAGGAACCTCTGGTCTTTGTTAGTCTTGTTTTATTTTAATTTTAGTTTCTTGTGTACAATTAGGAAATTGGTATGGCGTTCATTATCACCGAACTAGTATATATTTGTTTAGGGGCCAGCTGGGTGCTGGAATTTCTCGTTACATTGAAGACCTGTTGGTGACCTTCTGTTGTTGTTTTTTCTATGGTCGGGTTGTTGTCTCTTTTGTTGTCTCTTTGATACATTCCCCATTTCCATTCTAAATTTTATTCTATCATATGCCGTAGAGCTATTTTCATGCTGTTAAGCATTCAAAAATAGAGACTTTAGAAATTGTTGGTATGATAGTTGAAACATCTTTCATGCATATTATTCTTCAAAAGTTGACACAATTTAAAGAAAAGATGGAATACGTAAACCATAGAACAACAACGAGGTTAATACTCAATCGAGAATAATTTTCTTTTTGACTTTACCACCCGTAATAATATTAACCTGAACTCAATTACTTGAATTATTAAAAATAAACCAGAATAAAATTTTGAATTTACGCTAGACGTTTACAAAATACCAATTAGTGACGCTATAATCCAAAAAAAAGTTTAAAAAAAAAGGAAGCTTAACCTTTAGAAATAAGAAAAACAGAGAAACATTTTCATTCACATAACACAGCATGTTATAAGAATAAGAATAAGAATACTTTATTTATCCAATTATGGACCCTTGCGGGTTTTAAATTTCATACAATGATTACAATGATTTATGACAACAATGAGAAAATAAAATGAAATACATGACAATAGAACACTGATCAGTTATTGCATGCAAATGGAATAGAAAGTAATATGGGAGACAATAAATTTCTGTAAGGATTATTCCCCTTTAAACAGATATGGTGTTTTGAGTTGCATAAAAATGAAATGCAGCCCCAACTGATTAGATATAATAGTATTTTTCTCCCATGTACACACAGCAACCAATTACTAGATATTTATGTATGTAATTATATTTTTTGACAATTGCAAGAATATGATAAGCACCTTCGAGTTTTACTGCAGTTTGATAATGCATATATAAGCATTTACATATTAATAGAAGAAATAAGCATACACATAGAGAAATGTGCCCTTAAATTAATTTTTTGAATTTAAAATATATATATAGATAAACTAAAAGAGATTTAGCCGTTAACAGAATTTGTGGATCTCAATTCAAAACTCTGGACAAGAGAAAAGCTTAACTTTCTCAGTATATGTTGATCTTCAGTGGTCATTAACCATAAAAATTTTGCAGTCTAAGTTATTGAAATTTTGACAGTGTTCATGAGCTTGTGCAAACAGTGATTCCCTACATTTATTATACAATGGACAGTTAATAAAAAATGAAACTCATCTTCAGTTATAAAGCAACAGTATACAATTACCAATTGGTAGAGCACTATCCTATGAAAATGATGGCTCTTAGCTTAGCAGGTTTTTTTTAACGTCGTAGAAGCGATTTATTTGCAAAACGATAGAAAAGCAGGTCATCTTATAATGTGTAGTTTAACATTTTCAAATTATATCAAAATGATAGATTTTCAAAGTCTGAGAAACCGAGGTAATTCAAAACAGTTAAACGAAGTTGAGTTTCGTGACGATTGCCCTGATGGATGGAATATTACTCATTTTAAACCAATTTTAAAACTATCAACAACAAAAAACCGTTTGAATCCTTTATTTTTTCCTATTTATGCGTTTTCTTCTACGAAGATTATGTGGTTTCTTACACCTATTTCAACTGTTAAAAGAGGTTTTGAAAGAAACAATTCCACTTTATCCTTTTATGGTTTTAGGGTTATGTTTGCAGACATACATGCGTTCGGCTTATTGACATATACTATGTATACAGAAACGTAAGTCTAGATTTTCTAATTTTATAAGGATTTTTCTGATATAACCGAGAGGAAAATTGTTCAAAACAAGTTTCTTTTCTGTATGCTTTAGAATGGTGGTCAGTTTTTATTAGTGGAGGAAGCCGATAACATATTTGCACGAAATCTGGCAATCCAGTTGGTCAGTTGAGATAGAAGTCTAACTAACCTATCAATTGCAAGGGGTTGACACTTTTAAACCCGTAAGCATATTATTTATATGAAAAAACAATGAGTTCAAACATGTTTTAACCCACCGCATACTGATTGACGCTATAAGAGGAAGACGAAAGTTTGGATTTAGTGTCCGTGTATGGTTACATATCGTATGATGAAATGTTATCAAATGATCCTATTCATTGAAGCCAGGATAATCAAAGTTATATCGATGCTATATTTGTGTTAAAAACATCAATACAAATATTATATTTGACTTACGTACATCCGCGTTACATTAGGTAAATATGAGTAAACAATTTCTCACCTTTAATAGCATTTAAAAAATTAATCTGGTTATCTCTCAAAAAGGATTAGCTTTTTAATCCATGTTTAATTCGGTGAAATAGTGTAAAAGTTAAAAGCATTGATATGTGAAAACCAATTATTCAAATATTGAAACGTTTATCAAAGCATGAACGTTTTTTTCAAAAGGGAGAGGTTCGTACTATAGGACTTGTAAGCCGTCATGGTAAAACGGTAAAACAATATTTTGATTATATTTAAGAGTTTGAATCTTTTTTTTATTAGTTGGTTCTGACTATGGTCTGTGCTGATTTAATGAGGCAAAGACATATACAATTGGTTCGTACAGTTTGTTGTTACGCTATGAGCTATTGAGTGTCATTATCATTTTAAAATAAAGTGTATTTCCAGTCCCAAAGATTAACAAAATATTAAGTTACTGTTGAAGCTTTAAAGTGTAAAATAAAAAGTGTAATTTTGAGCTCAAACAGTAAGCCGAAATGATATTTTCTATTTTTTGTTGTTTGGTTCTATTTGCCCCTGACTAAGACATTTGTACAGAGCTTGCCCTAATATGTCTTTTAAAGTTGCATTGGACGTTACGGAATTGGCTATATTTTGGTGTGTTTCAACGCATCTTTAAAGCACCACTTTTATGTCAATATTAAATAGGAGAAAAAGAACGGATGTCATACATAGAGCCGGACCTAATAAGCATTTTTGGGCACCCTTCCATCCGTTGGATTTGTGATTTCTTTAGAGTGTTTGTGGGCTTGTTTGTCTTATCGTTGTTCTCTTTCTTGAATTTACCACTGCGTTATCAGTGATCTTCGATAATCGAATTTTGAATATCTACGTGATATGTTACGTTGCATTTTTAACGATGAAAATCTACAAATTTGGTATAATTATGATGATGATTTTATAGATATGAATATCAACAACACAAAGGTCACAATAACTATTTTGTTTCTGTAAAGCTACAAAAGTAGAAAAAAATGACAGTTTACCTATTTTGATGTATAAGTCAAAATTTTTTGTATATTAAAAACAATTTTTTGGCTGTTTCATAAAATGGCCGTTGGTGGTAGCATTAAAGACTTGTTAATACCGTCATCGACAGCATTCCAAAACATACGTCCACCTACACCTTCCGTAAATATCAAATGTGGAGTTGTGTTAAGAAGTGTTCTCAGTCCACTGGTCATATGTTTTGAGTCAATCTGACGATACATTATCAACACTAACGCATCCGTTCCTTGACGACGTCTTCGCTCTAGGGCTAAGTTTACTTCCCATTGACACCATTCACTCTTGGCAAAATCATTGGACATAACAACGATAATTTTCCAACTTTTGTTCATAAATTTCTCAATATTATTTATGATTGGTTCTCCAACTTCGAAATCTCGGTGGTGGATACAAATCTTCAATCCTTTTTCCTCCAATCTTTTTATCAAGTCACCATGAACCCATTGTCGATCGGAATCGCAATATACGACAAAAGCGTCAAAATCAAAATCGTCGCAAGACGTTAGTTTCAAATAACCTTTTTTAATGCGGTGATGAACACGGGCATAATAAAGCAAATTCTTTATGTTAATGTGACAACTATACAATAACAGCGCTATGAAAAATACAAATATCAAAATAGAGCAAACAGCTATTATGATAATGGATGTAAAATAAACAATTGCACATTCTGCGTCAGTTGGTCTATATCTCAAAAGCATAGAATTCCTTAGATTCTCCGGATATGCCCAAGAATAGTATTTAGGCCAATTTGGCATCTTCTTAGTAATGTTGGTTGACCACAATATGCCTAGAAACCATCTTTGATCACATGTACACCAAAATGGATTGCTTGAAATACCAATTTTTGTCAGTTTATTCAACAAAACTGTTGGAAACGATGTCTTGTTTATAATGTGAATTAGATTTCCATCCAAATACAAATTTCGTAAGTTTGTCATATTTTCAAATGTTGATGGGCTCCATGTTGCTATTTTGTTGCCAATCAGAGTCAACTTTTGCAAAAAAGGCATATTTTGAAATAGTCCTTCAGGGATAGTTGCAATTCCAGTAGTTGCGATATTTAATGTTCGTAAATGTTTCAACGGGGAAAACATTGCGAATGTATATCGCGGTTTATGAGGTAAGTAATTTTTACTTAAATCCAATTTTTCCAAATTGTATGTGTTTGTGAATATGCCACTGAAATAACTCAGGTCATCGATCTTATCAAAACGAATCCCATCTTGGATTAGTTGTAGACTGAGAAGGGAAGTACTGTTAAAAGCCTTTTGTCGAAAATTCAATCGTGGAATATTATTAATAGATAACCTCATCAGACTGGGCAAGACAGAAAAACTATTTTTCTTGAGGACTTTCATTCCATTTCCGTCGAGAATTAAACTGCGAAGACTTTTTAAACATTTAAATGAAGATGGATAAATAAGTGTTATTGCATTGTCTTTCAGTGTCAGTCTTTTCAACACAGGAGCCATACTGTTTTGTCCGGAGTTGTCACAAAAATTTGGTATTTCAAAGATATTATTACGTGTCAAGTCAATTGATTCTACGTTCTGTAACCCGTTTGCGTTGAAATATTTCATAGCACATCCAATGCAACAAAACTTCTTCAATCCAAATATTGGGCGAAATATTGAAGCGTTTAGTGTCCTAATATCATTCCCATTTAAGGACAATACAAACAACGTAACGCCACCCAAGTTTTCAAGCAAATTATCCGGGAGTGAAGTCCATCCATTACTTTCTAGAATCAATTCGCTGAATAATGTTACGTTCAAACTTCCCAGTGATGATTTGAGATGAAATACATCTAACTATCTTTCATATGAAATTTCCAACGTCTGCAAATATCGAAGATCTGAAAATGCGTCGGTTGATATCGCCTGAATAGAATTATTCAACGTAAATGCTAATCGAATTATTTTGTACGATGAAATGTTTTGAAACGTTTGTCTCTTGATATTTGGTAAATCGCATAATCTTAGTTCCAGAGTCGATATAGATTCTTTTAAGATAGGAATATACTGTAATTTTCTGCATATTGCAACACTATTCTTTTTATAGTACTGGCACATGATGGCCCCTTTTCGATTAATGTTATAGCTTTCTGTACGAAAGATGAATCCATTACATACATAAAACATGTAAAATAAAACAAATAAAATCCATCTCATGTCCATCATTTAAAGGACCCGATACAAAAACAAAGCAGTTGTGCAACGATCACTTTTTGACAAATATCCGAATGTAGTGTTCATGTTTCCTTATTTAGACGCAATAAGGAATTGTTAAAGATTGACTTTCATTTCCGGTCACATTTATTGAATGTTGAAATGAATTATTGAGGACCAATAGACATCAAAATCAATATAAATGATGGCTTATACTTAAACATGCATTTCGTTCTACTTCCTGATTATGAAAATTAGTTTTTTCTAACTGATAGTGTTATCTGACTGTAGAACATTGGTCAAATATCTTATTTCGAGAACTTCTCTGTCATTGCTAGTGTCGTCTGACGTAACTTAGGCAACAAACAGCCAACCAAGTATTTGGAACGGTAGGACTTTCAGTCGTGCATTTATAAAATATTTTCCAGTAAATTTTTATAGTTAATAGAATATATTTAAGGTTACAATTTTGGTCAAGAAATATTAAATGACGAGCAACATATAAATACAAGTATGTAAGCCTTGTCCCTGGAATTACGCTCTTCCATGTTTGCATGATTATCTTGTACAAATACATACGAGTTTCCTTTAATGGAATTTTAAGCAACATATATTATTTTTTTTTTACTTTTTTTGCTAATAATGTCCACTGTTATGCCTAAAAATAGTAGCACATATTTTCTTTAGAACTGTTTTTGCTATTTTACGCATTTTATTAATTTGCAAATCTTACACTTTACAAGCATTCTCACATATTTAGCAAATTGCGCAACTAACTTTTCTTTATATAAAAAAACTTTTTTTCTAATGTAGACTATGGTAGAGGAGATGTTAAAGTTATTTGATAAAATATGGACATGGAGTTATCCAAAAGTTGAATTTTCAAATGTAAAGATCTGGTTTATCCTTTTAGTCAGCTTATCACGTTATTTATCCTTTTCTTTTTTCAACAGAAACGGATAGGGAAGGTTCAATCAAAAACTATAAGACTAGAACTCAACGAGGACTTACATGTCATAATACTAGTATGAATACAAAACAAAAAGTTCATCGTGAAGACCCTCGTCAATTGTATGTTCGCTAAAATGATAAATTACGTCAACGTGAGTCTATAATAAAACATTTGAAATGTTTCCTGTTCACTGGTATTAAAGAGATAATCGTAACTGCAATTACGATTATCCCAATATGGCGACGGCAGATATAGATAAAATCTTTACAGTCATTTGTCTTAAATGTAGCATGCTTTTTTCAATAGTTACTCAGCTGCAAGGTTTTTCTATACCATCACATCAAATTAAAATCGTAACAGTGCACTTGAATTGGCTAAGCGCTTTGAAAATTGCCGTTGAAAAATTCGGGATGATAATCGTAACCCTATGTAATTTTTCTTGTTTGATAATCGTAATTTCTTTATCGGATAATAGTAACTAAAAAATAACTAATGTGTCTTTCAGCATTTCAATGGTATTTTTTGTGTTAAAATACAAATGTCCAGTTAATTGATGACATTAACGGAAAATAAAAATAAATAAAGAAACTTACAGGTTAATATCTAAGACAAATTTACTTATATATCTCAATTTATGGGCGTTTTTCAACAAAACCGTGATTTCTTGTGCCAGCCACTTTTAAAAAAAAATGTGTTTGATCTTTACAAGTGAGTTTTTGTACAGTCAGTACATGCAATTAGATTTAACATTTTTAAGCAAAGAAACATACTATTTTAAGAGGGACTAATAAGCTGTTGATTCCTGAAGGATTCAAAATAACCAAAAATAGAATGTCCTCAAACGCCCTATTCAACATTCATTCTCAAAGTTTGCAAGAGATACAAACATAAGGGTCTTACAAAAGATTTTATGCTTTTATAACGGCAGATTAAATGTTGGTCAAAAGAGCACATCATATGGACCAGAGTGATACCGTATTTTTGTTAATGTCCACTACGGTTCAAATCTCCTTCGGTACTAGTATCTGGTTTTAAAATTATAAAAAAAATATCAGTTTACAGCTTAGTACGTGCTTTGATTTTATGACAGTTCTTGTCCATTCGTTTTTGATGCGTTTTGTTATTTTTGCCCTGTGATTATGGACTATCCGAATTGATTTTCCTCTAAGTCCCTAGGTTCAATATCAGCCCTAGAGCCGGATGGCACGAGGGCTGATATTGACCGAGGGCTGATATACATGCGATATAAAAAAAAAATTGACATGTTATGATCTTTTTATCATATGCTTCAATGGAAAAAAATAGCTGATTCGTATATTGTTCCTTTTACGTGGTTCTGTCATAGAAGTTCAAAGATTGAAAAGTTAACGGACCCCGGACCCCAAATTTAGTGCATTCGATATGACATTTTTCTATCATTTGCCTCAACAGAGAAGAACCACATTTTAATATGGACGAATCCACGGGTAGCGAGGAGCGATTAGTACAGTGATTTTGTCAAAGTTTGGAAAAGTTTTACATGACGGTGTTTAGTCTTTTTGATGAAAATCAATGCAAAAATGTAAACATTGGGATATTTTGTAAACGAATCTTCTGATCATTAATTCAAGCTGGTAAGTACCTTTGTATAAAATCAATATGTTAGTACATCACAAGTTGTATCATATGGTTAATGATTTAACACAGAACAAAGCTTGCGTATGTCAAAATTTAAAACTTGCTTATTGGTTTATCGTGCATAAAAAATGATATTTTCTAACAGTCTGTTACATCACATATATCTTCGTGATATAACACTGCGGACAATTATTCTGAAAAATACCTACTTTTGCAATCAATTCAAAATTACTGAAATATCTGTGTCATGGTTTGGTTAATTCGTGTCATGGTTAAGTTCATGTTCGACATGGTTCAGTTATGCAATTCTTATCATGTATAATAAAGAGTTACTATCAGAATTAACTAAAATCGTTCCAATTGAAACACAAAAAGACATAAGAACGCACATACAATGTAGTAATATATTATAAATAGATGCAATATGATTGCCAATTATATAACTATCCACCTGAGATCAAATGACGTAGATGTTAGCAGCTATTTGTTATCAAGAGGCCTTCAACATTTAACAATGAGCAAAACCATATTTCGTATAAAAGGCTGCGACAAAATTCAATGTATAGGAATTCCAATTAGAAAACCATCAGCCTAATATCTGTCCAAAATAAATAGAAAAATATGATACACAGTTACATACGATATTCACGGTATTACAGACACTTAACTTGAGACAGTATAAACAAAATATTGCGGAGTAAAACATGTTTGCGGGCTCCCCAACCTCTTCTTCGTCTTAACCATGTCACACATGTAAAACTCACCAGATCGGCTTTAAACAAGAAAATCAAGTAACAGAAACACCAAAAACACAAATAAAGTACAGATATTTAGTGGCACATACTTTCAAACTAATAACAAATAATAAAAAGTCATGATTCTTAGATAGCGTCTTTTAAATTTCAGGGTGGAATTATGCTGCCAATATTATGAGCATCTTTGGATTATGTCTAGAAATAAATAACCATATATATTTAACACTGTAGTGTCATTGAATAGCATTATATGAAACAATATTGAGAGGATCCTATTTTTTAATATTTGTTTCTTAATTTTTAAATCTTTTATTGCCGCAGTCATATTATAAACTTGAATCTTAAAGAACTTATTAAACAATACTAAGTTTATTTATTTCAGTAGCCATTCAATGTTTGACCAACCCCGAAAATCTACTGCTAAACGTAAAAGTGCAATCGTGAACCCATATGATGGATTTGCAAATGGTGCTCAAGGAATCATCGTCAGTACCATAAAAGAGCATGTTATGATATCTAAAAATGAGACATTATATCATTTAAATTTTATGAATGCTAGAAATGAATCAGTATCACCAACAAATTCAAATGACCCGTCTAAAGGAGCAATAGATGCAGTTGCCTCTGAAAAATTGTACGAGTCCAATTCAATGCATTTGTGTAAAATTTTGAGCCTTATCGTGTAAATAAATAACAAACACAACAAAAAAAATATGAATTTGACTGCGTTGTTTTTATGCTAAACGTATTTAGTTACACAAATTGAAAAGAAGTTATAAACTAAGATATCATGAAAATATAAGTTTTCAACACAGACACCAAACAGGCATTCATAAGCGCTAACTATTGTGAAAGGAAGGGTTTTACGCATTTGATTTCAAAAACATATTCACTGAATTCCAAAGTTGCGACTCACCAGACATGTCCAGAACCTATTGATGCGACATGTTATCCTATGTCATACCTTACTGATTTATGATATACTGAGAATAGTTTGATGGTTTCAGATCTCTGGCTGTCTCTGTCCAATTTATTTACTCATTTTATAGAAACAGGCATATACAGAGTTTTGTCTATTTACTTTATCCTATTGTTGAAGAATTCATTTTTGTGTGGTTTGGTTTTCAATCCTTTTTTCAATCACGTTTATTAATATACCACCTCATACTTAAAACTAGATAGCAGGAGTTTTTTTTCACAAAGTAAAGAAACTATATTACATAAAAAGTCAAATATTTTAAGTTATTTAATGATATTATACACGATGCATTTATACAATATTACAAAGATTTTTATTGATTCGCAATAATAATTGATAAACTTGAACATTATATCGGCTGAAATCCAAAGTTGGAGTTGTGATCTTTCATATTTTAAATTCGAACTTTGAAAGTAATTTTTATTGTAATTTCACCTATTATAATTTTAAAACCAATAAGTTTTAAAACTGTTGTCCATGATACGCGAAACTATTCGGTTTCGTAAATGGCTGAAGACTTATGATGTCCTCTTTATACCTTTTGGTTAGTTTTGTATTTGGGTTTCTGTATCATGGACTTATAACCCTACATCTCCTTTTATTCATCATGAACTGGTTCAAAATTTAAGATACAAATGTATAGTTTTCTAGAAAAGAAAAGGAAAAACAAAAATTACTTTTTGACTGGCTGCCACTTTTGAGTAGAAGTCTTTAGCTATTTCACTAGTAATGCCGCTCATGATATCCCCGTCAGAGTCGAGCATAGACATGTGCAGAAAAGATTATATGTGAAACAGAAGCAACGCTTTGTCTTTTTTGTAAAATTTTATCGAAAACTAGTTCAAAAGAGCAGTGAATTTTAATTTTTGTTGTAGAAAACTTACGAAAAGTAACATGATATGTTTAATTTATGCTTTTACGATTACACCCACTAAATTTGGTTAAACAGGCTTTTTTCTTCTCAGGCAGTTAATATATAGTAAAACTTCGTTCAAGAACAGGCGCTATCAATCAAATTTTCAGTATTAAAGTGAAACACATATATATTTATTTCGATCTAAACCATGACAATCTTGACCAAAACCATGACGATTTTCTAGACTCTTAACCGAACCATGTCAATCGCTTAACCGAACCATAGCAATTCCGATATCTTGCTTATTCTGCGTTAATTTCGTGAAACAACAATTCCAATATAGATCGTTTGACCTCCAATACAGATTCAAGCATCTTATTTGCTTTTTATCTGCTGGTGTGAATAGAACTGAGGCAATAGTTTGGGGAAGCAACATAAATTAACCATGTCAAACTTATCCAAACTATGACAAAATCACTGTACTAAACACTTCTCGATATGACGACCTTACTACCCTTGGAATCGACGAAAAAAAAATAAAAAATAACAATACACATAATAAAGACTGTTTGGCAAATTTTTAAAGTAACTTTCTAAATTATGTTTTCATTTCACAAAATAAACTTTCCAGTATCCAAATGATTGTTTTGTACACTACTTTGTAATGATTTTCACTGAAAACGTAGCATTGAGGTGTATTTTCCGGAATTTTCCGAGTATCACTGGAATGCCATGTGATAACGTTACGGAAAGGCATGTGATCACAATCGAAGCATGTGATAAACTTTTCATATCAACCCGCTAAGGACCAATTCAAAAAATATGGAATTTACTTTAATCTAATGGTATTGTCATACAGTAAAAATCATATGTTATTACTTATATGATAAAAACGTTATTACTACTTCATTATGGCAAAATAGGGTATAGGCTAGAAAAAAGTAAAATCACAAAAAATACTGAACTCAGAGGAAAATTAATTAGGAAAGTCCATAATCACATGGCAAAATCAAATAACTAAACGCATCAAAAACGAATGGACAAGAACTGTCATATTGCTGACTTGGTACAGGCATTTTCAAATGTAGAGAATGGTGGATTAAACCTGGTTCTATAGCGCTAACCCTCTCACTTTAATAACAGTCTCATCAAATTCCGTTAGATTTACATGATGCGTTAAACAAACAGTCACAATTATTAAAATAGTCAAAATATGGGTACATCAGTCATCATCGTATAACAATTTTAAAAGAGGACAATTTAACCGACCACAAAAACATCTTCTTTCTACGAACACATTAATTGATTTGAGTGTCTGACGTCAGAAAATTTTATACGTCACATAAATTTGTCGTTCAATGTGCATACAAACAGTTTTAAAATTTACATAGGCAATGTAAGCATACAGGGTTAAAAAATCAAAAGTATGTAAGAATAAATTACAGAAGTAGACCGATATTAAAACTAGTCCAAAAGTTATAGGTTAAATATATGAGAATCCAAAAATAGTTAATACCACTACGCGATTGAATGATTGTGACGTTTGTGGTTCAACGTATATAGTAATTCATAATAGAAATATATCATAATGACATATAATAGACCAATATAATACTGACGGGATCTTTTGAATTACAAAGAATTGAATCAGCATTGGCTTCCCTGGGGGGATATCACATAAAGCCATATGCAATAAATGATTTAAAGCAATATTTTCTACATGTACTATGTTTTTAATCAGGATAAATCAATGTTTTTAACAGTCTTAATCACAAATCTGATGTAGGGTGACACATGCGTTTCGCCCGACAAGTATTGCCATATATCATAACTTCCTTTAAAATTGCCTCTTCGCTCATTCCCATATTTTGTGAAATTCCTAGTTTTTTTAGTTTTCTGTATTTTAACACAGTTCGTGTTTTTCCTATTTCCATATTCCTCGAAGCTTGTTGAACCTTCCAATCTTATGATATTATAGTATGTAGCTGTTTTCATTAGAAATATTATTAATATATACTAGTATACAAAAAGAAATGTCATAAGTTGTTGAAACGTGATTAATCAATCGCCATAATTTGATCATGTGCTATCATATATACTTTTTAGTGTCACAAACAATAAAACACTATCCAGTTACGATTATCTTCTCATTTTTTAATTCCATAATAACGATTATCTTTTTTCCGAGTTACAATTATCATCCCGAATTTTTCAACGGCAATTTTCAAAGCGCTTAGACAAGTCCAGTGCACCGTTACGATTCAAAACGACGTAATGGTATAGAAAAACCTTGCAGCTGAATAACTATTGACATAAACATGCTGCATTTGAGACAAATGACTGTAAAGATTTTACATATATTTGCCGTCGCCATATTGGGATAATCGTAATTTCAGTAACGATTATCTCTTTAATACCAGTGCTGTTGCCAACGGGTCTTCAAGTTAATAACATGTGTTAATCAGGTGAATCTCATTTTTATTTACTTTAACAATTTAATTGATAACACAGCAATATAGTGTCCGATTAAGAGAGTTTGTTTGATTGAATCGATCCAGTTTTATTCGAGTGTTCATTACCCAGTTCTAGTATATGCTTCGTAGTTTCTATTTCTAAAACAAGTGTAAATTGAATAGATTTGGTGTTACAAAAACAGTTATCAAAGGTACCAGAATTATAATTAAGTACGCCAAACGCGGGTTTTGTCTACACCAGACTCATCAGTGACGTTTATATCAAAGTATTTTTAAAGCCAAACAAATAGAAAGTTGAAGAGCCAAAGAGCAGATTTATCTGTGTAGGTAGCATCTTTAATTTCGAGTTCATATGGATTCTTTGGTGTTAAACAGATTCTATAATATTTTCAGTCAATAAAGCGTCGCTACTTTATTATGTTGTTGTTTTGTTCCCATACGGGTAGATCTGAATTTTACATATTAACGATGATCTTCCACTTGCAAAAATACACCGCTCGAGAAAATTAATCGTCTACAGTAAAGATGAGATAAAATCATTATGATTATCATAATTGCGAACTACGACACAACATAAAATAAAACATGAAAATGTAACACACACAGACACGAACTATAATATAACAATCGACATTTTCCTGACTTGGTATGAGCGTCACTGATGAGTCATTCATGTCAACACCGACGTGTTGACTACTGGGCTGGTGAAACCATCGGGGGGGGGGAGGGTGAGGGGAAACGTCCAATAGCAGTGGGATCGACCCAGGGGTGTAAATAGTCCCCTGAACCTTCATCCTGAAAGTTGGGAGTTTCAGTTAATAAATCCAGATCAGATGATTGTATATGTATAATAAAAGACAAAATACACATCACTATTGCCAAAATTCTTTTGATTTCTAATTAGTTATCAAAGCTTAAAATTTGATACGCCAGACGCGCATAGAATTTCTCGAAAAAGATTGCTTTTATCTTAGACATAGATTACCTTAGCCGTATTTGGCAAAACTCTTTGGAATTTCAATATCAGCTAAAATATTGTTTAACAGTATTTGAATGGTTGTACATAATGTCTTTTTGTTTTGATCGTTACACTTCCATCATTCACGACAGGAATCACATAACTGAACCATGTCGAACATGAACTAAACCATGACACTAATGAACCAAACCATGACACAGAATTTTCTGTAATCTTACATTGTGTGTAAATGTGTGTGTTTTAAGGAATAATCGACGGCAGATATATAACATAACGAGATATGGGATGTAAAAGACAGTTATAAAGTACTTTATGAATTAATAGTAGTAACGAACAACAACTTATAAATTTTGACATATGCAGGCATTATTTTGTGTCAAATATGACAAACAATTCAATGTACTAACATATAGGCAGTTAACAAAGATACTTACCCGCTTGATTTTACATTCAGATGTTCCTTTAGCGAAAAAAAAACGAATGTTTATGTTTTGTCATTGATCTCAATAGAAAAAACTTTTAACACAACCACGTCTATTTTAACCAAACTATGACAAAATCACTGTACTAAACGCCCCTCGATATGACGACCTTACTACCCATGAATATAGTCAACCTCTTACAATTTTACAAAAATATTTAACAAATATAGACATTTTTATTACAAATAATTCCTTATCTTGCTACTTTTTTCATCACTTTATAATGAAAAATATATTGCTGAACCTGTCACTTTTAAATCTTTTCTTTAAAATTTCTGAAAATTAAGTTTAATGTGAAAAGGGAAGTATTTCCCTATCAATTAAATGTTGTTAACATATAGAGAACGTCATATAAGATAAATTTATCTTTCTTTAGATTTAGAAATATGCTGTTGAACCTGTTTCTTTTAAATATTTCCTTTGAGTAACAGCAGTTTAGGTTTTATGTGAAAAGAGAATAAATATAGTTAAGTTCTTTTTTGTCAAATTGAATTTGGTTTACAAAGAGGATTTCATATTAAATGAAATTCATTTTTGCAAAATCCTTGAACATGTATCTTTCATTAATGTCTTCATATACGTTTTCGCTTTTTCTGAAAAAGGCCACTTTTTTAAATTCGTTATCAGCATTATACTTTCCTTGTTACCTTGGAAACCTCAGATCCCGACTGTTTAGTCTTTTATTTATCCAATCCTTCTGTCTCCACAGTGCTATTGCAAAGATGACAGTTGCACCAACCGTGGCAATAGAGGACCTGTATATCACTAAGTAATAACTTTGCGGTGTGCCTTTAGGAGAAGGTATAAAGAATCGTGTTAGTATAATACCATTAAACTATGTCCATTCAGCTTACATAAAAATTGCTTGTATTAAGTGTATATATTGCACCTATAATTTGCTTTATGATGTACAATTATACCGTGCAAGTAACAACATAGTTATAATCTTGACCTTAGTCATTTTTCCCAATTTGAAATTGAAGAAACCGTTTAATTCGAAATACAAATATCGAACTTACTGTATTAGTGATCTCTCTCTGTCATTAGTGCAATGATGGTTAACTGTGTTGTAAAATGTGAACTTATCAAAGGAGGCATATCTACCAATATATGTGATTGGCATGTCTGTTTGAACCATACAAATTAATGCATTTTTAAAGAAAAGAAAAAAGTAAACAAACAAGCTATTTAAACGATTGATTTCTTATGATATATATTCTGGAATCATATTGCTTTTCCTGATATATTTAGAGAAATTATGCTCAAACCATCAGCTATAGATTCTCAAAATTTTAAGAAAAAAGTCAGAAGAATTGAAAAAAAGGAAGAAACACAAAAAAAAACAATAAAAAATAATAAAAACGAAAACGTTAATAGCACAATCATGTAACCTTCAACCCGACCAAGTAGAGAACAATGCAATGAACTTTCAATCTCCTCCAAGTCCTCGACAGACACTTGTTTAAAAAGTACTTTGGAGAGGATGTCGCAAAAATAAATGTAATTACATATGTCTCGTTATTATGAAGTACCGGAACAAACAATAGGGTTTTCAGACATTAAGTTAAATCTAAATATATCCTATCTTTCTTCAATGTGCTTATGCTAAAATTCATTTAGCTAACTAAATGCTAAAATCATTGTAGCTTATGCTAAAATGAATTCAGCCTAATATGCTTAATTAATTGTTTTATCGAATCAAAATCTCGGGATCTTAACACTACTTTTATACTTTTCTCTGGTATAAATATATCACCACTTTTCTCAAATAAATAAATGTTTTTCTTAATGTAAATACATATATAAAAAGAGTGGACTATGGCCATCTGCCATCTCGCTAAATCCGTCTCTGCTACCAATTAAGCCGATTTTGTATAAAAATTTAGGTCTCGTATGTTGGAAAATTTATTTCGAATTCTTGATACGTGTTTGTTGTTTAAATTAAATTCTATGTGAAATTGTTTTAAAAATCTTCATGTTTCTAAAATAAATCTTTGTACAACTTTAAAAATATTTTCGTTTTGCTCATCACTGATTAGTTCACTACATGATAATAATGTTTGTGTATTATATATTGGTAGTATAGAAATGGTTTGTGTTCTGATGAGTCTATAATTATGACATTCAAGCAAATAGTGTTTGCTGTTCTCAACTTGCCCACATATAAAGAGGCTGGACAGAACAATATTTTTTTTAGAAAAGGTGTTCATTGAAGCAAGTGCAGTTCAACCGGAGTCTTGCGTGAAGTATTTGGCCTTTTCTACAACCAGCATTATTGTATATGGGGACTTTCTTAGTATCTCGATTTATATCATTTTTAAGTGTAAATTTTGAAGGACTACATCTAACACTTTGTGGAGGCCTGTTCCAATCACGAATAACAGATGGAAGGAAATAGTAGTTCTACAGTTCATATTTTGAACATTAAATGCACTTCTAGTATTATAGTTATAGACTTGATATAGTTGTTAAGGTACGAGACTACAAAAAAAATAGGAGCTTGATCATGAAACATTTAGTGAAATTTAATAATTTTATGTCTGGAGCAGTCATTATTGGAGTTTTTCCATCAAAAGCTACACATTGCAATGAGTTTTTTTTTACCTTATAATAACTCAACAACTTTTAAATGACCATTTCGAACTGCTGCATTTAATGCTGATTCACACGTAATCAAATACCAATCGTCATAAAAACTGAACTTTTCATCAATAGTTGAATTTTCATTTTCAACGATTGTTTTGAAGTCTTGCTGCAGTCTATCGTTTGTATTTGGAATCCAGTACATAGAGCCATTACAGGGTAAACATAAATCCTTTACGCCATACTGCAGTTACAATTCTACTATATCGGAATGTCCGTTTTCAGCTGCATGATGCATTGAAAGAAATTTACCAAGCGAACTATTTTTTTCTAAAAAGTATTTTGCGATGTCATAGCGTCCCTGTTCTGCCGCTAATTCAAAGGCAGAAAGATTCATATCATTTCTTGTAAACATTAAACTGGTATAACGTTCAGCTAACATTTTCACAGTTTGCATATGCCCATTTTGACTCGCAATGTGTAGTATATTATACCCACAAAACCAGATCTGCTGTCTTGTATGAACTTAATCTGGTACACATTGTGTATAATTATCATGTGAAATAATAATTTTGAAATTTGGATCAGCTCCAAAATCTAACAAACACTTTAGAGCTTGTTCATTCGCAAACATTGCTGCTTTGAAGGCGGCTGTCATATTTTGTTCATCTGTGTCATTTATTTGCCTTTGATTTATAATCTCTATTAGTCATTTTGTAGTTGTGTATGAATTAAAATTTCTTACAGCTTGATGCAAATACGAGGAAAGTGGTAATTTTGTGTCATATACGATTTTTTTTTGGAATAGTTCTGTATAAACATACTCTGCAACCGATGATTTTCAGACATTGCTACGTGATGCACAACTTCAACTAGATTAGTTTCGGTTACATTAAGCGATTTTAAATGATGCACACCAATTAATGTTTGTCCGTTTTCCTTATGAACAAAAAACCGCAAATGCTGTCGCCACAAACAGGAACAGGTTAGAAAATCAGCAATAGATTTGTGTAAAAACGACAAATATCCATCGGTATACATTAGAAAATGTCCAAGTTCATTTCCAATCCAACGCTTAATCTTTCTTCTATTTTCTAATGAAATATTTGCCACTCTAAAAATCTGTTCCTCGGTCATAGACTTTGTCATAGTACATAAAACTTCTGGTCTCAGTTCTTCAAATAAACTAGTTTGATTGTCGAACACTCTTTCAAAATTCATCTGATACATTTTTTCGAGTGAAGTTGGTATATTACTAAAGTCACAATTTGTAGAGAACTTACAGGTCTGCAAGAAAAATTTAACATGAAAAAAGTTTCCTCTAGCAACTTTTGTCAGGCGAGTTATTTGTGATTTTGAAAGAAGACTTGTTTGGTCAATGTACTGCGTAATGTCAATTGTATTTTCTTCGATAAACATGTTTAATTGAATGATATTTAAATCATTAAATTTACTTAAAATCTGTTCAATGTTTCTTGAAGTAAATATGAATTTTATGTTTGGAAGAAAATGGTCTATCTGTTTGAAGAGCAACTACAAAATATTGTTTTTGTCGCCGCTGTTACACTCATCTAGAGCATCAATTACAATTATGAACTGGTAATTTTCCCACTTATTTCTTAAAGGATTGAGGATTGCTACTTCCAAACATGTTATAGGATCATCCGAACATCTCGATCCATACAGAATTTCAGTTGCAATATCGTCGGACAAAATTGCATTGCCTAACTCTGTATACCGGTTTACGATGGCACTAACAATATTGCGAATGAAATATGCAGACTCCGTGGATCGGATCGAATCATACCTGCAAAAGTGGTATGCTAAGATATTCTTTCGTATATCACAGAATTTCAGTTGCAATATCGTCGGACAAAATTGCATTGCCTAACCCTGTATACCGGTTTACGATGGCACTAACAATATTGCGAATGAAATATGCAGACTCCGTGGATCGGATCGAATCATACCTGCAAAAGTGGTATGCTAAGATATTCTTTCGTATATCATACCAATCTGGAGACTGTTCAGCACAAACTAAATTTGAAATAATTGATGATTTTCCATAACCCATTTCTGCCGTAAGAATAACACCCTTTTCTGACGTCACTAGTTCTTCATGAAGTTTTGAAACTAACCAAGTCCTACTTATAATACTCTGATTGTGTATATTTTTAACATAGAAAGAAAAATCAACAAAGCTTTCAAAGTTCAAATCATCTTCAAATTGCATACTTATACATCCTGCAAGTAAAAAGAAAAAAATCAGAAGCTCATACACATCTAACGCATTGGAAACAGCTATCATATTCCTAACTTAGTACAGACATTTACATATGTAGTAAAAAAACAATATAAAATGACTGAATAAATAGTCAACGATCAATCTTACAGGGCGATGGATCATGTAATATGATTCTGTACACTACAAAATATAATATATAACAAGTCAAAAAGGGTACAACATCACCATTAAACAACTATAAAATATACAAATATTAGATATTTCGGATAACAGATATCCTTCTTCAATAATAGCACGATGTAAAATGAATCATGTCAATATATTCAAACTGAAATACTTTTTCTTAATCTTGAATTTATACAATTTAAGCAAACACCACAGACGCTGATACAATTTTAAAATTTCCAAACACGGCGCAAAGATTTCAAAGATATGCCAAATGAAAATAGTTATTTTCGTTGTGAACTGGCACAACTCTAGATTTTCAAAGGTTGTGAAAGTCCTCAAACAAAAAGATTAAAAATGTCCTAACTGATCCAGGATGGTATAAATTATACAACGGTAGGGCAATTACAACAGAAACTACATATTTGAGCCTCCCAAACGAATAGCAGTCTAATAATGATTGAAAAAATAAGTTTTATATAATGAGATAAAAATAATTGAACGTGGCAACGTACTTGTACATCAATCAATGGAAACCTGTAATTTAAACTGTTATTTTTAAAAATAATTTCGAACTGTAAAGCCAGTACTAAATCCGGCGTTGTTTTACACACCTTCTAACAATCAAGACTGAGAAACTCCAGTGTCTCGTAAAATCTAAATAGGATGAAAAGTAGTATTTTCAACAATAGAAAATAACCAGAAAATAAATCAGACATAACGGGTTTATATTCCTCCAAGTTATCACAAAAACTGGACTTACAACCAAAATCGCAGATCATTCCAACGTATTGGTAACAAAAGGTATCGTACAAGCACTGGACATCGGCTTATTATCTCGTTCATTCTTCTTGTGGAGTCTAAAACAATCAGCCATCAGTTGACCATCCTTCTTACAATAAGCACAAGTCAGTGACTTCTTCTCAAAAGTATCATATTTTGGACTAGCCATATTATATTTGGACTGACTTTTATTATGTGAAACAGGCTTTCAATCAGTACGCTCAGTGTTTTGATTTTATAATTTCTACTGGAAGTATTAACAGTTTGGCTATTGAAACTTCTTTTGTGTGAAAGGGTATACTTATCTGAAATAACAGCTGCATCATGTATTGTCTCAGCAGTTTTGTCGTCTAAAGGTGTCTTTAAGTATAAATGAACACATTTTTTGAACTCTTCTAATAACATCAATTGTGTTTGGTTATCAAAATTGCTATCTGTTTTCTTTGACGTTAGCCAATTATTAAATAGATCTTCTTTTTCAACATAGGTTTGTGAATCAAACATTTTATAAATGTGGAGTATATTTCAGCGACGTTACCCTCAAAAACACTTTGTAGCATCGTTGTCCAATACGACTTGGGCCAATTCAGATTATGAGCAATTTTCTCAAACTTATATTTGCTGCATCAAAATATTCTTAATCGAGATGATGATGATGATGATGATGATGATGATGATGATGATGATGATGATGATGATGATGATGATGATGATGATGATGATGATGATGATGATGATGATGATGATGATGATGATGATGATGATGATGATGATGATGATGATGATGATGATGATGATGATGATGATGATGATGATGATGATGATGATGATGATGATGATGATGATGATGATGATGATGATGATGATGATGATGATGATGATGATGATGATGATGATGATGATGATGATGATGATGATGATGATGATGATGATGATGATGATGATGATGATGATGATGATGATGATGATGATGATGATGATGATGATGATGATGATGATGATGATGATGATGATGATGATGATGATGATGATGATGATGATGATGATGATGATGATGATGATGATGATGATGATGATGATGATGATGATGATGATGATGATGATGATGATGATGATGATGATGATGATGATGATGATGATGATGATGATGATGATGATGATGATGATGATGATGATGATGATGATGATGATGATGATGATGATGAAAGAACCCCTACCCCTTGATATGTTCATGTTTTTTGGGGATACTGTGTTCCACCGAATTAAACATGGATTAAAAAGCTGATACTTTGGTAAAGATGAAAATATCTTTTTTAAATACTATTAAAGGTGAGAAATTGTAATATCATATTTACATTGTCACACGGATGTATTCAATACGAATATAGTAAATCAATTTTTTTTTTAACACAAATATTTCCTAAATGATCCTTTGATCATTCTGAGGTCCTCAAATAGGATCATTTGATAACATTTAACCATGAGATATGTTACCATACAAGGCCTCTGAACCCAAAATATCGTATTACTCTGTTAGTTTTAATCAGTCCGCATTTGCAAAAACAATATTTGTACTCATTGTTCTTTCTTATAAATAATATGTTCAAGGGTGATAAGGTGTCATTTAGATAAATGCAATAAATATAAAGTTATTAGAATAAAATCATGAAGAATCGATATTTGGTCGGTATATTGATTGTTAAAAAATGAGATAGTCACTACAACAACACGTCAATAAAACATGTGTCTTCATAACAGCTTGTTTCTGTAACTTCAGGTAGATTGCTTCTTAATTTCAAAATAATAAGCTTTTCATAACACAAGTATATATTGTTAGGGGATTAATAAAGGAAGTAAAAGAGTAAAAATAAAATATAGGTCAATGTGCTTGTTTTCGAGATCTTAGCAATTGAAATTTTGCCTTTGAAATATGTTCTCTTGATTTTTCATAGCTATATTATTGACAGGTTCAAGTCGATAAAGCAATTTGAAAAAGAATTAAGATTTAAATGACTTTAAGGAGGCTCGTGGGTACAAAAAAAATAAAGGTGTTTTAGCCCCAAATGATTTTTGAAATTTTGATATCATTGAAAAAGCCTCAAATTATCTCCCTTCGGTGAAAAAATGACATTTTTTGGCATTTAAATTGAAATATCTTTTTAAACTTATCGGTGACCTATATTTAAAAAAAATAAATCCAAAAAGCTGCACTTAAACTAAACAATTGTAAAATTTAAGCAATTTCTTACATTAGGTTCTTTTTTTATTTCGATTTAACCTTTTTTTTCCTACTAGTTCAACAGAAAAAAGTACCTAAACAAAAGTGCATACTTTTTTGATGGCAGATTGTGAGCTTAAATGAACGGTGACCCCATATTTTTATTTTATTATAGGATGAATTTTATTTAGAGGAAAATATAGCGAAATCCTATGTTAGAAAAAAAAAAGATTTATACCCAGAACCCCCCTTAACAGATGTATGTTAAATATTTAAAAAAAGAAAAATTGGGGTTAATTGGCAAAATATGTTAAGACATTCAAAAAGATAAAACCCATGGATTCCAAAAAATCCGACAACAATTCCAAAACAACTTCCATAATACTTTAATAAAATTTATGTTGGTATTTTGTTATTCAATTATTTAAAAGAGGTCCTAGGTGAATATACAAAACCGCAATTAGTGTTGAATGTGGCATTTAACACCCACCAACCAATCAATATCTTATGTGTGTGTGTCACTCATAACTCAGATTATAAGTTCAAACCCTCGCAATTGGCAGGTGCGATAGACGTCCATCTTAATTGACAAATGAATTGCAGGATTTCTTGCCTACATTTTGTCCTGTTCTTTGAACAACGGCTTCTTCTACTAATACAAAACTGGCAACAACTCTAAAGCATACAGTGAGAAAAATTGAACAGTTTTTTTTTTCTCGGTAGTATCAGAATGTTACTATAAAAATGAGAAAATCTAGGATTAAGTTTACGCATACATGGAATATGCCAATAAACCGTGCACATGCCTGTTTGCAAACACAACCCAACAACCCGAAAAGGATGCAGTAAAATTGTTTCTTTCAAAACTTCTCTTACAAATTAAATAGGTGTAAGACACGCGATTATCTTTGTAGAACAAAACGCATCAAATGAAAAATAAAGAAATTTAACAGTTCTTTTTTTCTTTGTTTGATAGTTTTAAAATTACTCATTATAAACGGAGTAATCTACCATCCAAAAATGATATATTCAGTGCTCAATCAGCTGAAAAACTAATTGAAAAATCAGTTCTAAGATATTCCATCCGGGTAAATATTATATTTGTATTCCAACCCATTTTGTTTACTCAATTCGTTTAACGGTTTTATCTCGTTTCTCATACTTTTAAATATCTACAATTTTGACACAACTTGAAAATGTAAAACAACACATTATAAGATGTATTGCTATTCTGTCGTATTATTGCAAATAAACATCTTCTACGACGTTTAAAAAAGTCTGCTTAGAGCCATCATTCTCATAGTATAGTTACTAACCAATTGGTATTATCTTACTGTAAGGTTATAACATGCTGTGTTATGTGAATGAAAATGTTGCTCTTATTTCTTATAGTAAGCCCCCTTAAATAATAAAAAAAAACACAAAAAAACAACAGATCTTCTTGTTAGAATAGTAAATTCTTTGTTGTTGTTGTATTATTACCTGTTAAGAAATTATCTACATGAAAAATGTTCCAATTATCATACCGACTTGTTCTAAATAATTTGATTTTTAACTAAAAAATGTTTCAAATGCTCCTTTGCTTAAGGTGGTACCCAACACTTTCACTAAAATTAATTTGGCTCGTTTAATTTTCTTAAAATTTTGCCAAAGTATTTACTTTGACCCTTTAACAAAAATATTAAAATATAAATTCTTTTGAACCAACCGTTTTGTCAGAAAAATTACACTGGTTATATAGCAATTTGACAAACACCAATTTTGATCATTGAGAAGCTTAATATTCCTTTTACAACACAACGTAATTAAAACGTTTAGCTGACTTTACAGAGTTATCTCCCTGCAGTGTTAGGTACCACCTTAAAGCTACAGTTTGATATATACGCAAAGAACGGTTATTCGAATTATGGTTTAAAAACGTACAGTATTCGTTTAAACAGCATTTTAATTTTAAAATAGATATTAAATATGTTTGGATTGTTGACGACAAATGATGGCACCAGGGGCAGATCAAGATCCAACAAGGAGATCCAACCATATATCCCTTTTCAAAAGGATTGATCGCAAAATTAGAGGGTTCCTACCCCCTTGATCTACCCACACACCCAGGATAACACACAACATGATACAAAAATTTACAATCTGAATAAATAAAGAAAAATGAAATAGAGAATTCAGGTCACATCATATAATGCTTTTAAACAACACACTGATGACATTATAGTATTGCAACCAGAGTTAATTTTAAAAAAACAACAATTTACCGAAAGAGCACACAGTTACATGTGTACTGCATATCGATAGAAAGAGATCACTATGTAAAATAAAAAGAGTGTATTAGTTAAAACCCATAGTGGTCAATTTTTTTTCGAAATAAAGTTTAAAGGTCAAACCTCAAATACACCACAATTTCAAACATTTGTCAAACATGAAGAAAAAAAAGAAGGAATTTTCGGAAAAATATTTTGTAATTATTTTATTAATTAATATTACTTTTACTATAAAATCTGTTTTTGTGATATATTATGACGTGACTCTGTACTTATTTACCCCGTCATATTTTGAACCACACTATAATTCATTTATTATTATTACTTTTATTTTATTTATTAATATTACTTATACGGTTAAGTCTGTTTTTGTTATATCTATTTTACGTGATTTTACTCTTTTCTGTAAATATAGACTATGCACTTTCCCATAGAACTCCATTCGGAACTAAAACTGTAACTCTTTAACCATAAAAAAGATATATCCTAAAATAGAAAGTTAATATGCTTCTATTTTACGCAAAGTTCAAAACATAGGACTGTGTTGCAGATTTTCAGCATCTGTATGCCGTGAACTTGATAGAGTTTAAACTTATACTTAAGTTTTTTACTATCCATATCTTTACTTTTTTCCTACTTAAGAATCAATTTTTCAATGCATTAGTATGTCTTTATGATTTGTAACATAGAGATCAAATCTAGGAACCAGTATGTAAACAAATTAAATTATCTATGAAATTATCTCCCCAAAGAGTCGTGGTTTGAGAAACAGCTGTATTTACAAAGTGCAGCCTTTAGGTATTAAATCCCTTACTGTTTTTAAGCAATTTGGATTATCATGAATTTTGTTGGTCATATTTTTGTAATATCCACTGTATCGTATTGTTTCAGAACATTTATACATAATATATCACGACAACTAATAAATAGTCAATGAATAATGAACTTCCATTTTCATTATAAATAAATATATAAATGAGGGGCGAAATATACCAGAGGAACAGCGAAACTCATAAATCGAAAATGAACTAGCAACACCATGACTAAAAAAAAAAGACAAACACTACACAAAATACAACATAGAAACTAAAGACTGAGAAACTAAAACCTCACTAATCCTATTCAAATTGCGGCACCCGTCGTGTTGCTCATGTTTTAACAGACACGATAAATAGTCTAGTTCGGTAGGTCACTTCATGATAGGGGAAGGGAATTTTAGTTTCGACGTACGAAACATATCCGATGTCGTCTGTGAAACGGTTATTCCATAACGGTCAACTAATTCATGATGGCGTCCGTAAGTTTTACGAAGGGATGATTTCAACTTCACCATAATAATATAATTTTCGCAACCTACATGTCAGAAAATCGGTGACAGATTTGTGTAAAAATTACAGATATGTATACACGAGGAAATGCCCAATCTCATTACTAACTAAGCGTTCTATCTATAATATAAAAAAAGAAGATGTTGTATGATTGCCAACTATCCACAAAAGACCAAAATGACACAAACATTAACAACTATAGGTCACCGTACGGCTTTCAACAATGAGCAAAGCTCATACCGCATAGTCTGCTATATAAGGCCCCGATAAGACAATGTAAAACAATTCAAACGGGAAAACTAACGGCCTTATGTAAGTAAAAAAATGAACGAAAAACAAATGTGTAACACATAAACAAACGACAACCACTGAATTACAGGATCCTGACTTGGGCTAGGCACATACTTAAATAATGTGGCGGGGTTAAACCTGGTAACGGGATCCCAACTCTCCCCATAACCTGGGACAGTAGAATAACAGTACCACATAAGAACGAACTATAAAAATAAAAAAGGCTCAACTCATCAGATAGACATAAAATACAAGTGGACGTGGCCGGGTACTTATACATCCCGACACAAAAAGACACAATGAACAGATTTGAGAGTACTCGCAGTTATCTGACAGCTAGTTCAAAGCCACTAACAACTAATACAAAAATCATGCCTCTAAGACTAAACACTCAATCCGTACACATCCAATGCAACATACAATGGATTTAGGGTAAAGACGTCATAAACAGCCAGAGAAGAACCTGACCTTGTGCAATACCAAGTTACAGGTATCGACAGATTGTAGATCCATGAAAATGTAAATGTATATAACATAATAGTAATATTTAGTTAGCTTTTAATCTACTGATAACAAAATCAACATTTATACCAATAAAAACAAAATCAACATTTATACCAATAAAAACAAAATTCAATGATCTTATTACAGTGTTGAATAGGTAACCTTTTAGGATAATTTTATTTGAAGGAGCACCTAGTCTACATGGATCATTTCTAAATTTCCGGGCACGGTTAACAACATATCCGTAAAAATAAGGATGTGCTATCCCGTTTGAAATAAGTTTTTTACAGGTACAACCAAAATTCAAAACCAAATCTTTATATATATGGAAAAATTTGGTAAAGGTTATAAGTAATTTATGGTAACGATATCCCTGGTTTAATAATTTACCAGTAATACATCGATGGCGTTCGTTAAAATCAAAAACGTCACAACAGACATGGGCATAGCGAACAAGTTGTGAAATATAAACATCGTAAGATGGTGCAAAAGGAACATCACCATCTAAAAATGGAAAATTAACAATAGGGAACAAAAAATCGTCTCTTTTGTCGTAAATTTTAGTGTCTAGTTTCCCGTTTAAAACCGAAAAATCTAATTCCAGGAAAGGACAAGTATGACCAAATACATTTGATTTATTTAAAATAAGTTCTTTGGGGTAAATTTCAGAAAATTCTTGATTATTTAACGAAACAATATCATCAAGATGAAGGTGAGTGTTGTTGAATTTATCAATTAAATGCAACAATTTGAATATCTAGTTCTTTATATTTTTATTTTTTTTGCAAATGATTCATGTTCTCTTTTCACATCTTAATCAACAATTATACAATACTTCACTTGCAACATCGTTAGATATTGAAAAAATGTTCTCAACAAAATAAAACTATAAACTTATACAATAAGTCAGTATCCTAAATTTACCAATTTGACATATATAACAAAAAAAGAATAATTTTGTGAAAAAGTATTTAATCAATCCTTATAGTGTACAAGCATTTGAAGAGATCATACAAAGGAAAGGGACAGCACTTATTTCTGTTTTTACAAAACATTGATCATATTAAAAAAAACCTGTTGGTCAAATCACCTGAAACTTCAATAGAGCAAATTAATGAACAAAACAAAAAAATAATTATTATTGAATGGCAACACCTTTTTAAAAGGATTTTGAAATGCTTACTCTTCCTGAGCTTATAGCTCACATACGATTTTGGGCCTGGTTCGTTTTGCATAGTTTGCATTGCTTGATAGACATTTTCTGCTACTGGTATTTGTCTTTTGGGTTTTCGTTATAGTTGCGATCTCCGTTTTGGTATATAATTTCTCTCTCTACCATTTACCATGATCGTGACGATTGATAAGAGATATTTGAATATTCAGTAAATTATGTCTTCGTGTTTTCAGTCGTGATGAATTAATGTAATTAATACGTACGTGAATGACGAAGGCAATTGAGCCAGTTGATCGATCACGATATTTAAAAACAATCTAAGCGACAGTAACTTTGAAAATTAGAAGAACCACTAGGTTATAGCAATGAGTTACCCTTAATAAGTCGTAACGATATTTTGTATGATCGATAGTATGGCAAGTTTGATTTCGTATTCGATCGTTACGCGAATACCTATTTGAGGTGATACAAATTCAGCTGTATTGTATGTGTAAAATATACATTTTCCGGCATTGAATTTATAAAACTCATAATGAATTTGAGAAAAAAATTACAATAAAAATTGCAACAATAAATGTTGAACGTTATTTTATCAACACATTGAAACATTTACATTTTGTTTACTTTCAAAGTAAAATGATGAAAGATGAGTGGATGAACTGACCTTAGTGTGGATATTGCATTACCAATTTCTCTTTGGTGGACACTATACAATCAGTGCCCGTATATAACATAAACACAATACCTTTTAGACATTTTAAATATTAATGCCCAGGCAGACCAACTGCACATTAATTTCGAAAATTTTGAATAGTGTGTTCAGGATCTAGATCTAAATTTTACTATTTTACAGTCAAAGATGACGGAAGACCCATATAAACGTTAAAGAAAACTATACACCATAGTTGTATTCATAATCGTAATGGATAATTCATTAGAACCCATATAATGTAATTGTTTTAAACATGATTCAAAAGTTTGGCAAGTTTAATTGAAAACAGGTTTCTAACTGACCATTATGCAATTCATATATAACAAGACGACATTGTGGTTGTGAAATAGAATTTTCTTAGTACAACATTTTGTTGATTGTACATCTCTAAAAATATATTGCGTGTTTTATAATTTACAACGATACTATTTAGTGAAAATTTTAAACACTTTTTGCACTGAGCCTTGATGCTCTCCTTATACTCGATATATCCAACTCATGAACTATGTCTTTATATAAAAAATCATAAAAACATATTAATATTATTTATTCGAATTTGTCTGGTACCTCAACAGTCATGTTGTACAACGTGAGTAGATCAGAAGTACAGAAATTTTAAATTATTCAAACTACATAATATTTCCGTAATGATTGAATTGCGTCATTATACTGTTCTCCTGCATATATTTTCAGATATGATAAAGGATGTAATCTTGTTTTCAGTATTGACAATAAGATATAATTTTTTATATTAAATTGATCGAGTATATTTTCTGTTATAAGATGATCGATTACAAAGGTGATACAAGTTTCATGTGGCGACAAAATTTCCAGTAAATTGCCTTCGTCTACGGCCGATAGAAATTTTTTAATATCACTAGATATTGGTAGTTTAAATGGTTTCACAACTTTTTTCGATGGCATGGAAATGAAAAGCTCATCCACTGGAGTATTATCAAATGCATCTTTTTGTTGAAGAAGATCTGCGGCGACTTGTGGTACTTTTAGTATAACGAACATATATAAAAAGAAGTTTCCGTTCGTTGCAGCATAGTGCAAAATATTCTTCCCGAATATATCGGTATGGTATAGATCATGTTTCGAAACTAATGCTACTTCGAGAAGTAAGTTGATATTTATACTACGCATATGTGAACCATATTGAAGAATACTAAGACCGTTGATGTCTTCTGCATCAGGAATGGTAAGTTTGTATTCACTGTTTGTCCACATGAATAAATACAGAGATGAGGAGTGACAAACTGCAGCAGAATGGTAGGGCGTCGAGCCATTAAATAAGCGTACATCAAAATCGATTTTAAGAACAATAGCTATTTGAATGAAATCATAATTGCTATGACAAAATGCATAATGCAATAGTGTTGACTGGTCATTGTCCCTATCGTCCCAATTTACGAGACCGTTCGAATGCAGTAAAAGAAACATTTCTTTATTCCAGTGCACAACTAATAAATGGATTGCTGACATGCCATTCGAGCAACATTCGTGTGTTAATATATTTTGCTCTGATTTACTCAAACGGTACATAAAATAATTACCAGTCAGTTTATTTTTGCATTTTGCATTCAAATCGACTCCAAACTTGAGTAAATGATTGAATATAACAGTTCGATTATATTGCACAGCAATCATTATTGGATTTTTCCCATCAAAAGCTGAACATTGCAATGAGTTTGTTTTTTTACTTAATAATAACTCTACAACTTTCAAATGACCATTTCGGACTGCTGCATTTAATGCTGTTTCACATGTAATCAAATACCAATCATCATAAAAACTGAAACTTTCATCAATGGTTGAATTTTCTTTTACAATGATTGTTTTGAAGTCTTGCTGCAGTCTATCATTTGTATTTGGAATCCAGTACATAGAGCCATTACACGGTAAACATAAATCCTTTATGCCATACTGAAGTAACATTTCGACTATATTAGAATGTCCATTTTCTGCTGCATGATGCATTGAAAGAAAATTACCAAACGAACTATTTTTTTCTAAAAAGTATTTTGCGACTTCATAGTGTCCATTTTCTGCTGCTAATTCAAAGGCAGAAAGATTCATATCATTTCTCGTAAACATTAAACTGGTATAACGTTCAGCTAACATTTTTACAGTTTGCATATGCCAATTTTGACTCGCAATATGTAGTATATTATACCCACAAAACCAGACCTGCTTACATGTATGAACTAAATCTGGTACACATTGTGTATAATTATCATATGAAATAACAACTTTGAAATTTGGATCAGCTCCAACATCTAACAAACACTTTAGAGCGTGTTCATTCCCAAACATTGCTGCTTTGAACGCGGCTGTCATATTTTGTTCATCTGTGTCATTTATATGCCTTTGATTTGTAATCTTTATTAGGAATTTTGTAGTTTTGTATGAATTGAAATGCCTTACAGCTTGATGCAAATATGAGAAAAGTGGCAGTTTTGTGTTATATATGATTTGTTTGGCATAGTTCTGTATAAACATACTCTGCAACTGATGATTTTCAGACATTGCTACGTGATGCACAACGTCAACTAGATTAGTTTCGGTAATATTAAGTGATTTTAAATGATGCACACCTAATAATGTATGTCCATTTTCCTTTCGAATAAAAAAACGTAAATGTTGTCGCCATAAACAGGTAAGAAAATCAGCAATCGATTTGTGAAAAAATGACAAATATCCATCAGTATAAATTAGAAAATGTCCAAGTTCATTTCTAATTAAACGCTTAATCTTTCTTCTATTTTCTGATGAAATATTTGCTACTTCTAAAATCTGTTCCTCGGACATAGACTTTGTCATAGTACATAAAACTTCAAAAATTGGTCTCAGTTCTTCAAATAAACTAGTTTGATTGTCAAATACTCTTTCGAAATTCATCTGATACATTTTTTCGAGTGAAGTTGGTATATTTCTAAAGTCACAATTTGTAAAGGGTTTACAAGTCTGCAAGAAAAGTTTAACATGGAGGAAATTTCCTCTAGCAACATTTGTCAGGCGAGTATTTTGTGATTTTGAAAGAAGACTTGTTTGGTCAATGTACCGTGTAATGTCAATTTTATTTTCTGTGTGAAACAAGTTTAACTGAATAATATTTAGATCATTAAATTTACTCAAAACCTGTTCAATATTTCTGGAGGTAAATATAAACTTTATATTTGGAGGAAAATTGTCTATCTGTTTGAAGAGCAACTGCAAAATATTATTTTTTTCGCCGCTGTTACATTCGTCCAAAGCATCAATCACAATTATGAACTGGTAATTTTTCCACTTATCTCTTAAAGGATTGAGGATTGCTACTTCCAAACATGTTATAGGATCATCCGAACATCTCGATCCATACAGAACTCCAGTTGCAATATCGTCGGACAAAATTGCATTTCCTAACTCTGTATACCGGTTTACGATGGCATTAACAATATTGCGAATGAAATTTGCAGACTCCGTGGATCGGATCGAATCATACCTGCAAAAGTGGTATGTCAAAATATTCCTTCGTATATCATACCAATCTGAAGACTGTTCAGCACAAACTAAATTTGAAATAATTGATGATTTTCCATAACCCATTTCTGCCGTAAGAATAACACCCTTTTCAGACGTCACTAGTTCTTCGTGGAGTTTAGTAACTAACCAAGTCCTACTTATAATACTCTGATTGTGTATATTGTTAACATAGAAAGAAAAATCAACAAAGCTTTTAAAGTTCCAATCATCTTCAAAATGCATACTTATACATCCTGTAAGTAAAAAGAAAAACATAACATTCACATGATAAATACCGAACTGCAATGAAAATTAGAAATGGAAAGTCCTTTAGAAAATCGCACAATCAGACGCTCAAACACATCTAACGAATTGGAAACCGCTATCATATTCCTAACTTAGTACAGGCATTTACATATGTAGACCAATAACGATATATAAATATGAATGCACAAATGAACCTGTTTAAAGTTTCTCAATTATTAATGTGACTTCGTCTGCCAATATAAATCGAGAATTTATGCTTATATATTAAAAACAATTATACAATTAATGTAAATAACAGAAACAAAAATTAGCATTATTCTCAACTTCTCCAAACTGGATATAAACTTACCTGCTACATTCGACTAATCAACATATCTACTAGACAGAAGCCCCATTCCAATGTTTTCTATGTTGTGTTTTGTGTTTTGTTGTTTTTTGTGTATGTGTCGTGTTTTTTTTACAAAACATTGTGAGTAACTGTTTAAACTATTGGCTTAATTTTCATTTTGATATATTTCGTCTCTCTTTTACTACACAGCTATTTTTATAACACCCATACGGATCACCTACACATATATATTTCATACAATTGCATAGTACCGTAACGGAATATTCGATCATATTATTTGTCATATCAATCCATAAAACGATATTGGAACAACTGAATATATATATTTCATATTTACTTACTGTTTTATAAAGTTAAAATACTCTGACCTGTTTATCATCAAATTACTCTTCGATTCAAACCATGTTCATTTTAGGCATTGTCTATATGAAACTCGATCAAGCTTAAACATATTCGTATTGTCCTCATTACGATTTACATTTAAACAAATACGTTGAATTTTTAAACCATATCCATTTAATGATATTGATATTTAATAATGATAAATGTTTTTATATTTACAAAAAAATTATTCATCAAACTAGTGAAAGTATAAAAAGTTCCCTCTCTCTCTGCTGTTAACGTTAAATATTTTTTTAAAGTTATCAATTTCACCACGTACCTTCAGGACTCTCATTCTCTGATGAATTTGAAAAACACCAATATAATAAGCATAGAAAAATAACCACATCTATCACAAAAAGTCTCATTGATCTTGGTGATGGTCCAAAATAACGGGAGTATCTTTTCCTCTTATTAAGAAAACACGTTACTTCTTGTAACCTTTTTTGTAGTTTTCCGTTTGAATATATAATTCTTTGATCAACACCATCATTATAAACTTCATACTGGACTTCAATAAGGGCAACACGTCCTTCTTGATTTTGGATAATATGCTGGGGTAATCCTTGTGATAAATGCAGAGCCTCAATACAAGTCAACGCCTTCTCTCCGCTCGCAGTGCATCTTATTTCCGGTATTTTCAGAAATCGTATCAAAACGTTGAAGCATATGTTCTTTTCCGTGTCGTGCAGTTCAGCTGAACTATTGTGCGCACAATACGTGTTACGAATTCGTAAATTATCATCTATCATTTGGCTACTTAGGTCAAATAAGGTTGCATTTCTTAGAAGGGACATTAAAGCACTAAAGTCCCACAAAACTTCGTGCATTACTGCATGAACATCTTTCACAAATACTTTAGCTATTTCGTTAAACGAGTTTGGAAAATATTTGCTGTTTATTTCACTCCATTTGATTCGATTCCAAAGAGTGAAGGATCTATGGACACTACTTAATTCTGATTTCCAGTGTTTACATGTATGGCACCATTTACTGAAAGATTTACCAAAAGTTCTGCTACAGTTAAGATTACAACGTACAAAAGCATGATTTTGTTGGATTTCCGTCTGCTTGAATTTCAGTCTTACGACTACAAAATCTTGTAATCCGCTCACCATAAATCTTAATGCAAGAAGAACCGATATATAATTGTCAAGCTTTTCCTTATTTATCCTTTTTCCTAAATCTGCCATTTCCTTTTTTGTTCACTTCAAGTTAAATCAAAATACTAACCAATTATGATTCATTAAACACTAGCAACTGAAAGATTGATCGTTTTAAATGCCAAAACAATATTAAAATGAATTAGACCGTGGCGTCATGCACACACAATGTTTACTACAAATTGGTTATTACTATCTATCGTGATAGAAGTTTCATTACAGAAAACCCAGAAATGCAAAAAAGCTATTAATGTTTGTAATAATGGACAACAGGTGCTTTGCATATTTATAGATCGTAAATAACCTGTAATTGTTGGACAATGCATGGGGACACGTTAATATGGCAAGCCGTTTTACTATCCATTTCTAACTTCAAGATATCTCATAAACTTAATTAATTTGATATCTTATATAGTTTAGAATTGCAATTTTCGAGCAATCCTTGTAAGTAATTTCCCACTGAACTCAGCAGACTTAATCGTAGATGTATATACTTTTTTAATTACTCAAATAAAACCAGAAGGTATTAAAACTAAATGTTCGAAAAAAACAACTGACAATCTAATGGCAAAATAATCCCCCTCAAAAACGAATGAAAGACAAGAGATCAGTCTATTAAACACAACATTGGTAACTAGTGACTGTGCAACTCTAACCTCAACAACCAAGTGCTCATGAAAGATAATTTAACCTGTCCGATATGTGACAACCGTCGTATCACTTCCATGAACCACAATGTCGAGTTTAAGCAAGTGGATTGGTCATTTTGATAAGATATCCCAATATATATATGTTTGTTGTATTAACAACTAATATAAATTTGTCAGTATTAAAACATTGTTGTGACGTCATTCTATTGTTTTACCTGTTCTTTATTTTAGTGATTGGACTATCATTTACCTGTAAGAAACCATTATGTCACCTTAAGCTGTCCAATATTTTTAAGAATAGCCCTCCATTTTCTAAAAATATTGGACAGCTAAAGGTAGCATAACTGATTCTTACAGGTAAATGATAGTTAAATCACTAAAATAAAAATAACTATTAATTACCCCAATTGTTTTTATCTTGTAAACAAAAATACAAACCAAAGAACAAATGACAATTGAAAAAAATATTTTATTAAAGTCACTTTCCAATACAACAACTTTGTCACTCATCAAAACGGTTTCTTGAGGGAAAAAAATCACTTTCAAATTGATTTTTAGCACATCCAATACTTATATCACAGCTATTTTCCCATGTTTTTTCAAAAGAGTTATCCTCATCCGTCTTTAGGCTATCAAAATTAACCTCTGGTGTTGCTCTTATTCTTCCTAACATCATTTTCAACTACAATTAAAAATGAAAAAAAGCAATGAAGTAACTCTGCTTAAATTTGATAGATCATGCTACAATACAAGGGCCATGAACAACCTAAACCTTATCCTGTGTACAAAGTGCGAATCTTGAACTTCTTTCGTGAACTAGGGGACTATAATAGTTTTTACAATTTTCAAGTTTCTAAATTGATTTAGAAGTATTGTTTTTTTAGGTCTGATATTATTGCTTATATATGAATATAATGCTACACTTCGCTTATGAACGACGATGAGTATAAAAAGTAGAATAAAGGAAGACATTATCGCATTTTATCTGTCAAACAAACCAATCGTGTTTCCGATTCGCACTTTTTTGCAGTGATCGTTTTATGAGAGTTTTTTTTTCAAAAGAAAATCGAGACAAGAATATATTTCGGTAACAATTATAAAACACAAGGGACTCAATAAACAACTAAACGAAAAAAGAGCGACACGACCTTGCAGAAAGAAAAAAAAAAACAGAAAAGGGGGGTACCATTCGGGTACAGTCTCTTGAAAATTCCAACAAAAGAATATAACTGATTGCATGTTGCTATTTCTTCATTTGTTCATTTTAATGATATATTTGTAATAAAATCGACTGCGGTGCACTCGATATGGTTCGACAAGAACCTGTTTTCATATCCTATTCTTTTACTTTTCTCATTCACTTATTAAAAATAAAACCCAAGAAGAAACAAGAAACTAATAGAAGAGGACTACATTTTGAAATATAATATAAATAAAACTTGCCATTATTAGCTGCTTTGACTTTATCCTCTTTGTAATCCACACTGGACACTGTATCTGAATAGATTCTGAATACACATTTGATTTTAATCCAAAGTTTGAAACAACACAATCTCTAATACATGCAACGACATCTTTTTCTTACTTTTTGCATTTAAAATATACTTTCATCATTTTATCCATTTTGAAACACAAACCGTATGTTATGGTATTCACGGAAACTATGAGCAGAAAATTTGAGTAGTCTTTGCGCACGTAAAAATTATGACACGCATATCCTGTGTCTTATTCTTCATGTAGCAATACATGTTGTTTACCTTCAGCTGTACTTTCTTTTTGTCTATTTGTTTTAAGTTTAGTTATTGTTTAAAGGGGCCAACACATGTAGGATATATTTTAATGTAAAAAAAGTTTATTCACAAAACCATTTTCATACTTGATGAAAATAAATCTTTGCTTGCTTTTCTTTTATTTTACCTTTTATCGACGTGTTAAACAATGTTTTAAGTAAGATATAAGCCTCTAACAGTCAATTCTATAAAATATTGAACAGGTATTCGGCCTGCGGCCTCAGACATGTCCAATATTTTACAGAATGGACTGTTATCGGCTTATATCCCTTACATAGTTTATATAAGCAAAGAATACGAATTGTCAAATTAAGAAATAATTCATGGAAGCCATAGATTTGTTGGAAATTTACACATGGCCTGGGCCGTGATATTCGAATTTTATCCTGAGCGTTAGCGAGGGATAAAATTAACGAATATCACGGCCCAGGCCATGTGTAAATTTACAACAAATCTATGGCTTCCATGAATTATTTCGATTCTAATAGGACAAATAAGTTAATTTGAATACTGAAGCGAGGGTTGGTATGCCGAGTGTGGAGCTGTTCTTTTTTACTCCTTGTTAGATAAAGCTCAAATATTCTCATACATCTTTAACTTGCATTAATTATTTTGTTAATAACCGCTAGAAAAAATATGTTTAATTCTCAAACCCAATATTTCCGATTTTTAATTTACATGTTTTCTCGTAAGCTACCGTCAAATCCAAAATTGACATTCCGTAAAGAAGGAGCTGCCATGTTGACTCGCTGAATCAAAGGCAATAGAATAGAAAACCCCAGAATTCCATTTTAATACAATATTATACGAACTTCGTTGGTTACAAAAAAGTTTTTATTTTTGTGATATTGACTAAATATTAATTGTTTTTATACTGCAACTTAAATTAGTATATTGATATTTTTTTAAATCGTAAAATAAATATCAAGCTTGTTTGCATCCCTTAATGGACCCCTCATTGTAGAGAAAGTGTTCCATGATGAAATTGACATTGCACAAAATATACAGTGTTACTATATTTAGGAAATAAACTAAACTAGTTGCAATACATTAATTCTTTTTATTATGCATCTGAATAAGAATAAAAGTTCTGTATTTTTTTTTGTTTAATTAAAATTAGTAATACAATAAATTTGGCAAAGTGTTTGCAATGTAGGTTCAAATACATGTGGATTTACGTGGGAGGTATATTGTAACATCCATTATTATGTATATCTCTGAGTCTGCGCTAAGTATAGATATATCGAGAATTTTCACACAGTGTTGTTTACAAAGCGAAAGAAGCACGTCATATTAGAATTAGAATGTAAATTTCCAACAAATCTATGGCTACCATGAATTATTTCTTAATCATTGTTTTTTTGCAAATAAATTAGTTATAAAAAAATCAATATATCGAGATAACTATATACTTAATTAACTTGAATGATCAATTGGAGATTCTCAAAATCAATTTATTTTACCTACATAGTTGTACCTGTAAGTTTGCTAACAGTTGTGCAAAAATCAGGACTACACATTTTAGTTTTATCTGGACAGCATATATAAATAAAGTCTGCTGTTTTTCTTTTTCTATGCATAAAGAATGGTCATTATATATTTACTGTTAACGCCATAACAGTTATCTTGTAAACCATTTTATTGTTTTGAGAATGTCCCGGAAGGGTAACTATGTTAGTCTTCCCTACATGCATTTGCGCCCGTGTTCTTATGACTTCGTAAACAGACTAACAAGATATCCTACATCTAACGCTATATAGGCTGAAATTGTTATAGGATTTTTTTTTGTTTGACGTTATAAAGGTATGTTTCACAATCGAATAAGGTCTTTTAAACGGAAACTAGCTACGAGATATAGAAAACAAAATATTAAATCATTGAACGGGTGTTACACGTGGTGGAGGGTCTACATATTCTTCCGGAGCACTTGGAATCACCCCAGTGTTTGGGGTGATTCGTGTTGCTAAGTCTTTTGTTTTCAGTTTTGTCTTGCGTTCAATTATTTGTCTTTTTCATTTTTAGCCACGATCTTGTCAGGTTTTTTTTTCGATCTACATGTATGAGTTTGACTGTCCCTCTGGTATCTTTTACCCCTCTGTTAGAGAAAGTAAAATAGTAAAATAATTGTTTTCAAAATTGAAGTAAGGGAGGTAACCTTTCATACTGCAAACAAACTGCTGTAAGAAAAAATGGAATAAAAACAAGTTGAAATTCTTATATAAAAAATAATGAAATTCAGATTTAAAAATAGAAAAAAGATAATGTAGGTTATATAGAAAGGAAACAACTATAGTTAGATGTGGGTGCACAAATTGGATCCAGATTCAGATGGACAGGCAAAAAGGGGAGCATTACAATATACTTTTTAGTCTTTCAAAAGCAAGACAAACTTAAAAACAATTGCTGACCTTAAAAATTATCAATTACCAGGTTCAAATCACCATTATTTGTCTTTAAAAAATGTCTTGTACCAAGTCCGGAATATGGCCATTGTTATATTATAGTTCGTTTCTGTGTTTGTTACATTTTCACGATGTGTTTCTTCAAATCGTTTGTATCCTCTCACATTTAAGTGTGTATACACATTATTATAAGACGTGTCACGGTACTTTTCTATCCCAAATTCATGTTCTTAGTTTGGATGTTATATTTGTTATTCTCATCGGATTTTGTCAAATGGTTATAATTAGTTCGTTTCTGTGTGTGTTACATTTTAATGTTGTGTCGTCGTTCCCTCTTGTACTTGATGCGTTTCCTTCGGTTTAGGTTTGTGACCCGGACTTTTTTTTCTATCGATTTATGAGATTTGAACGAAGGTATACTACTGTTGCCTTTATCTAATATATTTACAGACGCATCCGAAATAACTACTGCCAAAAATTGTATTGAAGTACTGATAGTTATCAAAGGTAACAGGCTTAAAATTAAATACGCCCGACGTATATTTCGTTTACACAAGACTCATCAGTGACCTCATCTCAAAATTGTTATAAAGCAAACGAGAACAAAGTTGAAGAGAATTGAGGAGCGAAAATTACATAAAGTTAAGACAACAACTGCTTAAGTAATCTACGCCTTGGATAAGAAAATCCTTAGTATTTAGAAAAATTATTAATTTCGGAACCAGACCCTTCCGAAAAATAAATATATATATAAATGAAACAGAGGTAAGTCTCTTACTTTTAAATGTTGAGCAGCGACATAACATTAGAAGAATGTACAAATGCTATATTCAATATGAAATACCTGGATTAGATGGTCTAAGTTATAAAAAAAGAAGATGTGGTATGATTGCCAATGAGACAACTATCCACAAAAGACCAAAATGACACAGACATTCACAACTAGAGGTCACCGTACGGCCTTCAACTATGAGCAAAGCCCATACCGCATACTAAGCTATAAAAGGCTCCGATAAGACAATGTAAAACAATTCAAACGAGAAAACTAACGGCCTAATTTATGTAAAAAAAATGAACGAAAAAAAAATATGTAACACATTAACAAACGACAACCATTGAATTTACAGGTTCCTGACTTGGAACAGGCACAAACAGAGATAATGTTGCGTGGTTAAACATGTTAGCGGGATCCCAACCACGCTCCTAACAAAATAATTAGTCTAATTAATTGTAGATTTTTACCGTATTTTTTGGTCATAGTTTAAAGAATCCACAGTGAAAGTATTTAATACATGTTATAAAAAAGAAGAAATGACAACTCTTAAAATAATACGTTTTATTTCCTTGATATATCAAAAATGTATCCAGTATTATTAGATAACTACAGAGCAATCACTTTGTCAAATGTAGATACTATGCGTATGGCATATGTCTTAGCATATCGATTAAAGGTGGTGTTGCCTAAAACTCTTCCTAGTGATCAGAATGGATATATAAAAAAATCAGTACATAGGTTTTAACATTTGCCAGATTAAAGATATAATAAACTACTCAGAATAATGTAATATAGATTAAGATTTATGGTTCATCGACTTTTCCAAAGCTTTCGATTCTTTAGATTTGCCCTTAATATGTAAATACCTATTACAATTTGATGTACAACATTCCTTCTTAATATGGGTTAAACATTACATAATGATACTAAAGGGTGATTGTCTAATAACGGCTGGATTCTAGAAACCTACAGTCTTCACCTCGGAATAAAACAAAGATATCCGTTAAGTTCGCTCATTTTTGTAATAGCAGTTACAATCATGGCTTGGAGAGTTAGACAATATTCTAACATTAAAGGGTCTCAATTTAAATTTGATGAAAAACCAAAATATCTCAAAAGGAGTAGGTCCGGTAAGGACTGATTTTGGCATCGAATTTCAGTTTCATCTGACAAAAGATTTTGACCAGTTTTAAACACTTAAGTCTGTATTTTATTTGAATCAATTAGTTTATGGGAAAGATTTTAACTAATAAAGTCATTAAAAACGATCCGATTCAAGCTTAAATATAAAAAATCAACTAAATATGCCGAAAAATGTCCCTTTTCAGATTGTTTTTGTCAAAAATAAAAGTATCCGTGTTCATCCTCAACCTTTATATAATCTGTTAGGTATTATCATGAAATACAACTTACATTTCAATATTAAGGATGAACACGAATGCGCCAATTTCGTTGTACACGAAAACCGTCTAAAATTTATTTAAAGTGCTAGAATTATGAAGATTTCAGTAATTTAACATGACGTTATGGTGCTAGTACCCGATATATGTACATTGTTAGGCCAAAACAGCCTTTATTCGTGTAGCAGAATCATTCGACTGTCCATTAAATAACTAAAAGTTTACATTTTAACAATTTTGTAAAACTGCTATATTTTGGGGCCTAAATGAGGTCTTACTGGACCTACTCCTTTCCCAATGAGCTGATGACATTACCATCTTTCTCAGTTTTAAAAATGAAATTCGCCTAGCATTGAACCAATAGAAGTAATTGTAACAATTTCTGGTTTAAAACTAAATAAACTTATAACAGAACATATTTGGTTAGGTAGACTTAAACATTGGGAAGAAAAAAATATACAATTTTATATGGATAAATAATGAACAACAACAGGTAAAACGTTCCACACCTACCAAAGATCACACAAATGTAGGTTTGAAAATGACAAACTTTGATAATTTCTCAGATGTATTGCAAATTGCATGGGTTAAACGGTTAACTGCAAAGGAGTTTGCTAATTGGAAAGTCATTTTATTTTACAAAAGAACAAGGTACGATAAGCTATTGCAACTGGCCCCCTATTTTCGTTGAAATTAGAATGAATAATATTCAAGAAAATGGCTATAACTAAAGAGAATAGTGCCTTATCTAACAAAAAAATAACAAAACTTTTCTTTTTCCGTGTGTAAAAATAATTTAATACCCCTCTCTTTTGCATGGAAAACGTAAATTTTATGAAAATAAGAAGTGTTTGCGTCCGTTGGAGCAATTTAACTATGAACGGACGCGAGTACCAGAAAAATATTTCAATGTGTTGTTTGTTGTAAGGAAATAATTCACTGTTTTAAAAACATTATTGGTACTTGCGTTCGCTCATATTCAAAATTCAATAATTCTACACCGACAATTCCTTGTTTTAACGGATTCGTCGACAATATGTGAACCAATGGCCGGAACGAACATACATTTCCGAATCTGCTCTAGTATCTTATTTTAAACTCAGGTGATCTTGATCATATTGATGGAGTAACAAAGCTTTTCCGTTCTTTATCATGTTAATGTTATTTTTTAAGTCGGGGAAAGTAAAGGAACATGTGATTTTGCAACATTTTTTTTTAAATGACAGTGACAAAGAACAACCAGCAAACTGTACATTTAACAAAATAAAATGAATATAGACGCTATAAAATTCGTAAACATAGTACGTAAATGCAGCTGGAAATTGAAATCTATTACACGTGGAAACAAAATAAGAATCGAGATTACCTCCCCTGTCAATGGGTTTTAAAGGAAATTATTTGAAATATTCTTTTCAAGATAATTATAAAGATTAAAAATTTAAAATCAAATATTATACTATTTAATAATCTTACCAAGTTCGACTTTTCAAATCCGAAGATATAATTCTGAATTTTAAAAAACGAAAATGCATGCGTCTACTCGTATATATAAAGTTTATCAGCTGTTACTTGCTAAGAGCGGACATTACAATATAATAGAAATAAACTAATCATAGATACCAGAAGTAAATTTGGTATATAAGTTCAAAATTTTTTAAAAAGGTAATTTATAAATATAACAATATCAATGATAATTCATGTCAGTACAAAAAAGTGCTGACCACTGGGCTTGTGATACCCTCGGGGAAATAATGAAGTTTCATTTAACAATAAAATAATACTATCTTTTCTGTGAATATTTCATTTTATTTTATTTCACTTTTTCTTTTTTAGAAACTTTTCTTCAATAGAAAAGAAGAAGTGGCTATATGTTACTTGATAATCAATAAAAGGATTATATAACTATTTTTTTTAAAAGAAATAAATTGTCTTTTTGACACATTCCTTACCCCGTCCATTCCAATTTTAGACAATATATTAAACTTGTATTTTGTGTAGCTTCTGAAGGGACGTAGAATAGACATTTTCTTACTCAAAAGAAGCACACAACGGTTAATAATAAAAAAAAAAACAATTCTTTTTGTCTTTTTGTTTTTGGAATGTACAAGTACCCGGCCACGTCCACTGATTTTTAGTATTTTTATTTTTTTCGATCTGATAAGTCAAAAAAAATTCCAATGATCTGTATAGTTCGGTCATATGTTTTACTGTTGCACCACTGTCCAAGGTTAGGGAATGGGGTCCCATTGGCGACCGTACCACATCTTCTTATGCATTATGGAAGCATTGAACAAAATGACTAAAACCACTAGACTCCTATCATTTTCCTGATTGCCCAAAGATAAATATGTTATTTGAAGAATAAAAAAAAAAAAACTGTAAACGAACCCAAAGTCACTACACCCTATCCTCTCAGCCCCCGGTATCATAATTGAAACAACTTTCATGTTTATAATTTTTAACAGGTTACAATATTTTAAGTAATGTTAGAATGTGTAGATCATAAAACAAACAAAGCATGAAGGCTTCAATGATAATATAGTTTGTCCCTATTTTAATTTACCTGTAGCAATATCAAACAAGCCTAAATTACTAAAAGTATTCAAGGAAGCTTAACTTTAAGTAATACGAGGGACATTGTCATTCACATAACACAGTATGTTGTAAACTAACAGTTATTACCAGTTAGCAAGAACTATCCTATGATAATGTTGGCTCTTAGCTGCTTTTTTGAATATCGTAGAAGTGGTCTTTTTGCAATACATAGGCAAAGCAAGACAGTTTATAATGTGTTGTTTTACACGTTTAAGTAGTGTCAAAATGGTAGATATTTAAAAGTATGAGAAAACGAGATAATTCAAAACAGTTAAACGAGTTAAGTTTCCTGACAAAGTTGCCAAGCACAAAATGATTTTAATGCGGATGAAATGTTTTAGAACTGATTTTTTTTTCAATTAGGTTCTTCAATTTAATGAGCACTGAATCTTTCTTATTTTTGGATGGTAGATTACTCATTTTATAATTTGTTATTTCAAAACTATCAAATAAAGAAAAATAGAACCGTTTCAATTCTTCAATTCTTCATATTTCTTATTTTTGCGTTTTCTTCTACGAAGATAATTATAGTATAACTAATCGCCGTATTTGAATATCAAAAATAAGACAACACGTGACCGAACGACGCGTGGATTAAACGAGTGCGCAGCACGAGTTTAATCCATAGCGGCGTTCGGTCACAAGTTTTCTTATTTTTGATATTCAAATACGGCGATTAGTTATACATTTTATTACATTAGCTAATGGCTTTTTTTAATGAAATTAATGTTAGAAATGTAAGGAACCAGGGTTTCCGCTGGTGGTCGCCATTTTCGCAATTTGCGAAAAAATAACAATTGTGGCGATTAAAATTTGTCATTGGCGAAAGAATTTGGCGAAAGAAATATATAACGATTTATATTCAGCCATCTTGGTTATTTACTTTTTTTCGGGTTTCTCTGACTTTACCGATCAGACAATACTCGGAATTCACCCTGAACTCGTTAAGATTTTGACCGAAAATCAATAATCGGCTGATTGCATTCATAGCTATCGACATCAAAGGACTCATTAATAAAGGTTTTGATTGTATGATATGACAAAATGATATAGTTAAATGGCTTCTGTCATATGTCACAAAAAGGTTTCTGAACCACTTTGCGACGCACATGTTTAAAGCAAATTTTTTACGCTTCCTCTCCTTCTTTTGTATGATAGTCCAGAAAAGAGAATTGCTGTTATGACGAAAAATGTTCAAAAGCAAGAAAGGTCTCTGATTTAAAACTTTATCATTTAACTTTCATGTAGATTATTGATTTGAGTGGGTACTTCAAAGTCGTTTCAGTGATACACGTGTTTCAAGCATATACTTTTACTTATTTCCGATGGTCTAGAAAAGAAAACTGTCGTTATGAAGAAATCTATTCAAAAGGGGGTATTTTTTGTTTACAAAACTTTGAATTTTTCGAAAAAAATAAGGATTTTCTCACCCCAGGAGTAGATTACCTTAGCCATATTTGGCACAACTTTTTGGAATTTTGGATCCTCAATGCTCTTCAACTTTGTATTTATTTGGCTTTTTAACTAGTTTGATCTGAGCGTCACTGATGAGGCTTATGTAGACGAAACGCGCGTCTGGCGTATAAAATTATAATCCTGGTACTTTTGATAACTATTGGCACGAGAGTAACCCTTCAATGTAATGACTACACCTTACACGAGGTATCAATTCCAAGTGATAAGATGCTTCGTTTTGTTGTAAAAAACACTTCTTACTTAGTATGTGTGTGTGTGTGGGGGGGGGGGGGGGGGGGTCGGGCTGAAAAAAGGAAAATTTTAAAAGAAAAATATATTTGTATTACTTGGCGAAAAAAATAATTAAGTGGCGAAAAATATATTGTTTTGACGAAAGAAGTGGCGAAAAAAATAATTGACCCAGCGGAAACCCTGTAAGGAACTATATGTTTTTTCCAACGCATTCACAATTTGTTTTGATCCGACGTTATCGACGTCTTGACAACGCCTATTGTTGTATGACGTCAAAGAGTGAAATAACCACGTGTATTTCACATGTTAAATTATTGGATTTTATTCAACTGGGAAATCAATGTAATTCATTGCAACCAATGTAATAATGTGGTTTCTTACAGCTATTTCAACTTTAAAAGAAGTTTTAAAAGAGCCAATTTCACTTGATCCTTTTATGGTTGTAGGGTTGTGTTTGCAGACATACATGCGGTCGGCTTATTGACATATTCTATGTATACAGAAACGTAAGTCTAGATATAACCGAGAATAAAATTGTCCAAAACAACTTTCCTTTCTGTATGCTTTAGAATTGTGGTCGGTTGTTATTAGTAGAGAAATCCGTTGTACACAAAGAGCAGGCGAAAATATTGGAAAGAAATCTGGCAATCCAGTTGGTCACTTAAGATAGACGTCTAACAAACAAATTGCGAGGGTTTGAACTTATAATACAAATGGTGACATATATGATAGTGATTGATTGGATGTTGTTTAATGCCTCATTCAACACTGATTTGGATAATATTATATTCACCTAGGATACTTTTAAAATAACAAAACATTAGAATACCAACATAAATGTTATTTGATATAGGCACATGTCTTATTGACTTGTTGTAATGACTATTTAAAATTTTAACAATCAATATACTGACCAATTAGCATCAAATATGATTTTATTCCAAAAACTTTATATTCATTGCATTGCTGGTCTATGACACTTTTAAACCCGTAAGCATATTACTTATATGAAAGAACAATGAGTCAAACATGGTTCAATCCACTGCATACTGATTGAAGCTATAAGAGAAAGACGGACGATTGAGTTTAGTTCCCGTGTATGGTAACATATCGTATGATGAAATGTTATTAAATGATCATATTTGTTGATGCCAAAATGATCAAAGTGTTATCGAGGATATATTTGTGTTAAACACATCATTACAAATATTAAATCCGAGTTAAGTACATCCGTGTTACATTATGTAAAAATGAGTTTACAATTTCTCACTTAATAGCATTTAAAAAAATCTTTTTATCTCTCAAAAAGTAACAGCTAATTATCCATGTTTAATTCGGTAAAATAGTGTAAAAGTGAAAGGCATTGATATGAAAAAAACAATTATTCAAATATAGACACATTTATCAAATCATGAACGTTTTTTCAAGGTGGATAGGTTCCTTCTCTAAAAGTATTGAAAGCCTTCAAGGTCAAACGGAAAAACAATATTTTGATTATATTTAGATCAGGAATTTGTATCTTCAAAATTTGTTTATTAGTTGGTTGTGTACTGTGGGTTGTGATGAGTCGAAGACCTTACGTTTACAATTGATTTGTGCAGTTTGTTGTTACGCTATGACCATTTGAGTGTCGTGACATTCTCCTCCTCCTCCTCATCATAATCATCATCAAAATATTAAATAGAAGAAGAAGAACGAATGTCATACGAAGAGCCGGACCTCATTATGGGCACCCCTCCACCAGTGGGATTTGTATTCTCTTGTTGTGTTTGGAGTCTTTATGGACGTGTTTGTCTTTTCGTAGGTTTTTCTTTTTCGAGTTGACTACAACGTTGATAATACTTACCGACTTTTGAATTTGGATATTCTCGTGGTAAACTCGTTTCATTTTTAAATGATGAAAATTATTTACAAATTTAATATAAATATGATGATAATTCTATAAATAAGGATATCAACAACGCATAAGTCACAATAAATATGAAACTCAAATTGTTATAAACTCAAACTTTATTTAGAATATTATTGTCAAATAAAACGTTTATCTGTTCATAAAATGGCCGTTGGTGGTAACATTAAAGACTTATTAATACTGTTAACGACAGCATTCCAAAACATACGTTCACCTAAACCTTCTGTAAATATTAAATGTGGAGTTGTGTTAAGAAGTGTTCTGAGTCCACTTGTCATGTGTTTTGAGTCAATTTGGTGATACATAATTAACACTAATGAATTCATGCCTTGGTGACGTCTTCTTTCCAGGGCTAAGTTCACTTCCCATTGACACCATTCACTTTTGGCGAAATCGTTGGACATAATAACGATAATTTTCCAACTTTTTTTCATAAATTTCTCAATATTATTTATGATTGATTCTCCAATTTCGAAATCTCGATGGTGAATACAAATCTTTAATCCATTATCTTCCAATCTATTTATCAAGTCACCATGAACCCATTGACGATCGGACTCGCAATAAACAACAAAAGCGTCAAAATCGAAATCGTCGCTGGACGTTAGTTTCAAATAACCTTTTTTAATGCGGTGATGAACACGGGCAAAATAAATCAAATTCTTTATGTTAATGTGACATCTATACAATATTACCGCTGAGAAGAATACAAATATTAAAACAGAGCAAACAGCAATTATAATAATGAATGTAAAATAACTAATTTCACATTCTGCATCAGTTGGCCTATAACTTTCTAGTAAAGAGTTCTTTAAATTTTCAGGATACGCACACGAGTAAAATTCAGGCCAATTACTAATCTTTTTTGTAATATTGGTTGATTGCAAGAAGTCTAAAAACCATCTTTGATCACATGTACACCAAAATGGATTGTGTGAAATTTCAAATACATCGAGTTTATTCAATAGCAACGCTGGAAATGAAGTCTTGTTTATAATGTGAATTAAATTTCCATCCAAATGCAAATTTCGTAAATTAGTCATATTTGCAAATGTTGATGGATTCCATCTAGCTATTTTGTTGCCAATTAGAATTAAGTCTTTTAAAAAATGCATATTTTGAAACAGTCCTTCAGGTATTGTTGCAATTCCAGTAGTTTCAATATTTAATGTTCGTATCTGTTTTAACGGAAAAAACATAGCAAGTGTATGTTGCGGTTTATGAGGCAGGTAATTTTTACTTAAATCCAATTTTTCCAAATTGTATGTGTTTATGAACATGTCTCGGAAATAATTCAAATTATTGATCTTATCAAAACGAAAACTGTTTTTGATTAGTTGTAGAGTGCAAAGAGAAGTACAGTTAAACGCATTTTGTCGAATATTCATTCGTGGAATATTATTAATAGATAACCTAATCAGACCAGTCAAGGTATAAAAACTGTTTTTATTTAGGTCTTTCAATCTATTGCCGTCGAGAATTAAACTTTGAAGACTTTGTAAACACTTAAATGAAGATGGCAAAATGAGTCTTATTGCATTGTCTGTAAGTATCAGTTTTCTTAAAACTGGAGCTAGACTATTTTTTCCTAAATCGTCACAAAAATTCGGTATTTCGAAGATATTATTACTTGTCAAATCAATTGATTCCACTTTCTGTAACCCGTTTGCCTTGAAATATGTCATGGAGCATCCAACGCAACGAAACTTCTTTAATCCAAAAATTGGATTAAATATTGAAGCATTCATTATTCTAAAATCATTCCCATTAAAGGACAATACTGACAATGAAACACCTTCTAAGGTATCGAGAAAATTTACCGGAAGTGAAGTCCAACCATTACTTTCTAAAATCAATTCGCAGAATAATGTTACGTTCACACTTCTCAATGATGATTTAAAAGTCAATGCATCTAACTGGCGTTCAAATGAAACTTCCAACGACTGCAAATATCGAAGATCTGTAAACGCGTCGGTTGATATCACCTGAATAGAATTATTCATCTTAAATGCTAATCGAATGATTTTGTTCGATGAAATATTTTGAAATGTTTGTCGACTGATATTTGGTAAATAACATAATCTTAATTCCAGAGCCGTCACAGATTCTTTTAAAATAGGTATATAATGTAATTTTCTGCATTTTGCGACAGTATTCTTTTTATAGTACTGGCACGGGATGACACCTTTTCGATAAATGTTATAGTTTTCTGTACAAAAGATGAATTTGATACATACGTAAAATAAAATAAGAAAAATCCTATTCATATACATCACTTAACAGAATTGTCGCTTTCACGTTATGACAAATATCGGAATGCAGTGTTAACTTACCTTTTAAAGTATAACAACTGTTTCAGTTGACTAAATTTGAATTTAAAAATCACAATCATTTCCAATCACATTATTTAAATGTTCAAATACATTTGAGAGGCCCAAAAGAGGTACGAAAGATACCAGAAGGACAGTCAAACGCAAAGATTGAAAATTGACGGACAACGTCATGACTACAAATAAAAAAAACAAACAGACAAACAATAGTACACATGACACAACATAAAGAAAACTTAAGACAAAGCAACACGAACCCCACCGAAAACCGTGATGCCAGGTGCTCCGGAAGAGAAGGCAGATCCTGTTCCACATGTTGCATCCGTCGTGTTGCTTATGTTATTACAAATCCGGTAAATATACATCAAAATCAAGATAAATGATGGCTTATACTTTAATTGCATGAAGATCATTAACACAATATAGACATCTGTTGAAATATATGACAATGTTATAGTATGCCAGTCTATTTTATTTTCTGATGACAAAATGTGTTGTTGTTTTGTTTTTCTGATAATTTATCCAATTTAAGAATATTGGTCCACTGTTTCATCTCCTGAACTGCTTGGCCATTGTTACTGCCGCTTGACGTAAAGCAGGCAATGATAAACTCACCAAGTATTTTTCAAATTTGGCCGGTAAATGTAAATTATTGAAAAAAATATCAACTTAGTGATTTTAGCCTCAAGAGTCAACATCTTCCATGTTTATTATTTTGTGAATCTTTATAAGATTGCACTTACGTGGAGTGCCAATATATTTAATTTTAAGCATATTTAATTATTTGTGTTTTCTATTTCTGCACATTTTTCTTTAGAACTGTATTTGCATTGTTTTTGCATGTCATCAATTTGCAATTATTACAATTTACAAGTATTTTTACTTTATAATAACCTGTTCAACTTACATTTCTTTATAGCAAACAAACTTTTTTTATTCAATGTAAATTGTTGTAGAGAAGATGTTTAAATTAGATGATAACATTCGGATATCGTTGTACCCAAAAGATACATTTTCAAAATGTATAGATTTTCTGTTTCCTTTTAGTAAGGTTAACATACTATTTATACTGTTCTTATATCAACAGATACGGTCAGGGAAGGTATTGTTCATTATATTTAATAATTGATGATTTAAAGGTTCTAGGTGGTTACTGTAACTAAAAGAGTAGAGATTAACGAGGAATAAAATGACTTAATATTAGTATGAATACAGAACAAAAAATTCATCGTGAAGACCCTCATCAAGTGTGTGTTCACTGAAATGATAAATTACGTCGACGTGAGTTTATGATAAAAACATTTGATATATTTCCTGTTGAAAATGGGTATTACCAATGTTATTTCAACTGATCGGGCGGAGCTAGGTTTTAATTTGCATAAGGACAGTCTATTTGAAGATGTGTGTGATAAGGATGATTGCCGTTATAATTATTATTTATTTCTAATCACCTATCAGTGTCATCAAAGGAATTTACAAAAGAATTACTGGACACTTCATTGATGAGTTTATCCTAATACACCTATCTATAAATATGGACTGGTTTATTATGAGCGAACCGGTTAAACTCCGCCCAGTCAAGTGAAATAAATTGAGTAATACATATAATGAAATTCATAACATCTTTTAAAAAGGTGTATTTTCATGTGTATTTCCTTCAATATTTTATTTGATAACACAGTGATATAGTGTCCGATTGAGATCGAGTTTGTTGGACTAAATCGATCCAGTTTTATTCGACTGTTTGTTCCGCAGTTCTATTGTTATACTTCATAATTTCTATTTCTGAAACAAGTTTAAATCGATTAGATTCATTGATACGAATACGAATGGAATTTGACCACAGGGTATGACTAGCGGGGTTTCGGGACTTCTTCATGCCTTAGAAATATTGTTTTGTAATACCATGAACAGAAGAGATTACTAATAGTGTTCACTACAAATTGTTTAAAGACATATTAAAAAACTTATTTCACGTAATTCCAATAGTTACGAAAAATATGTAATATAAATTTTTAAATACTTCTTTGCTTAAAGCTTGAATTTGATCCCAATTGGCAATGTCTTAAAGAACATTCATGCAAAGAACTTTTATTCGAATTATTCATCAAAAACATATAGTATTCATTAAAACAGTATTTTAATAACAAAATAAATTTTAATGTTTGGATTGTTGAAGACAAATGATGGCACCAGGGGCAGATCAAGTCATTTTTACAAGGGGATCCGCCAATATGTCCCCATTTATAAGCATCGATCGTGAAAATATGGGGTTTTGATCCCCTGATCATATCCTCCAAGGATAGCCCCACAACAAGTAACCACAATTTACATCCCAGCTCCTTTGTTCTAACAGGGATGATCTGAGCCGGATCACCCCTACCAGATCACCCCAGTTTGAGTTTCTTTGTTATGAATGCTTTCCTTTGTTCTGTAACATTTTGGCGGGAATGTCAAATCCACTATAATTACATTTTCCCACGTTTCAACGAATAGCGGGAAACATTTGTATTAACGATGCGTATGAATTTTCTTATTTAGTCACGTGAAAATGTTTTCATGTGCGGGAAAATATTTCGAAAGCCTTCACTTTCTACCCAACAGTCGTAATGTCAAGATGGACACCGGGATAGATTCTCCGATTCGGGAAGCATTGCAAACGAGGTAAAACGTGTCATCGCTAGTTCTCAGCAGGGTATGTTGAACAATATGAGCGCAATGATGGACTCAAGATTGAATCGTTTACAATCCAGCATTCAACAGTCTCAGTTTGATATTTCTAACGCACAGATCAACAAAATAGAGGAAAGTGTATCAGACAATTACAAGTTTCAAAGGAAACGGAATGAAAACCAGTTTCGACACAGTGTAAAAGTAATTTCCAAGTTAACGGAGGCCCGTTCCTTGCTGGATACTCCTGATGTCAGCCTCTCCAAAGTAGCCGCGGCGAAAAGACAAAATATCGGAAGGTATAGACTTAGTTCAAGAGCGTCAGAAGCTTATTAAGTTAGCGGATTCTTCCGAGTTAGGATGGCGTGTAGTGCAGGAATATGTTACAAATCCTATAGCAGACGATTCTGAGGACGAGAAACGTATGAATAGAGCCCAATCTAGAGCTGAAAGAAAAACTAAAGCGGAAAAGGCAAAAAAGCGTCCAAGACCAGTTCCATATAACAAAGACAGGCACTCTGAAGACAAGAACTCAAACTACAAGACTGGTAGATGTTTCACTTGTGGCAACAGAGGCCATTGGAGTGATAATTGTCCACAAAATAAGAAGTCAAAGATAAGTACATTCAATTTATTACATTTAAATCTGAATCAAAGATAAATAATGTTAGTTTTGATCATACATGTACTATTTTACCTTCTGTCTCAATAACGAGCAAGTACGATTTACAAAACAAGAATGTAACGACTGAACAGTTGTCATCTGATACTGTTTTATACTTACCTGGCACACCTGTAGGTAGATTAAAGATCAGGTTAGATAAATGGAAATTGATAACTGATAATCAATACATTCTCGACATAATCGAGAACGGTTATAAAATACCGTTTAAAACAGAACCTGATCGTATACATATTAAGAATAACAAATCTTCATTAGACAACAAAGATTTTGTTTCATCAGAAATTTTAAATCTATTGAAAAAGGTTGTATCAAAGAAGTAAGCACTATACCGTTAGTCGTTAACCCACTTACGGTAGCTTTCAACAAATCGAGTAAACCCAGACTCGTCCTTGACTGTCGTCACATAAATCCACACTTATTTAAATACAGGTTTAAATACGAAGATTGTAAAGTCGCTAGAGAATTGTTCAATGAAAATGATTTCATATTCAGCCACGATTTAAATCGGCATATCATCATCTTGAGATATTTAAAGAGCATCAACAGTATTAAGGGTTTTCATGGCTGTTTGATAATACAGTAAAATATTTTGTGTTTGCTGTTTTACCCTTTGGAATTTCAACCGCAGGGTATATTTTTTCAAAGGTTTTGCGAGAAGTGGTTAAAGATTGCAGATCTCAAGACAAGAGAATTATAACGTTTTTAGATGATGGTCTTGCTGGTGATAAAGATTTTACCACTGCTTTACAGTGTAGTAAACAAGTTAAACTTCAATTAGAAGATTTGGGTTTTTTAATAGCGCATGAAAAATCGCACTGGTTTCCTTGTCAAAAGTTAGATTGGCTCGGTTTCACATGGGATACAAAAAATGGTAACATATTTGTCAAGGAAGAAAGGATAGAGAAATTAGAAAAATATTTGAATTTTGTTTTGTTTCAAGTGACTAATGAAAAGATTTTGTTCAGAGCTAGATTTATAGCAAGTATTGTTGGTCAGCTTATTTCCATGCACGCCGTTTTTGGCAATGTAGTACGTAGAAATACTAGATTTCTTTATGATTGTGTTATGTCAAAAGCAAGTTGGTAAGCGTGTGTAAGAATAACGCACGAAGCTTTAAGCGAATTAATGTACTGGAATCTTCACTGTAGAAATATGAATACAGTAGGTGCTAAGATAAGCACGGTAACAGTCAATACGTTGTTTGACTGTGAGATTTTTTGTGACGCCTCAGATGTGGGCTTTGGTGGTTATATTACACCTTTTGCTGATTCTCATTTTGAGAATTTTGAAACATTTGGTAATTGGACCAAACCGGAAATGGGTGAAGATTCTACATGGAGAGAATTAGAATGTGTCAGAAGGGTATTAAAGACATTTATTAATGTCACTAAAAACAAACAAATTAAAATTAATTCCGATAACAAGAATGTTGAGCATATTTTGAAAGTAGGTAGCAAGAAATTGAAATTACAATCAATTGCTACCTCTATTATCGATTTTTGCGAAGTTCAAAAGATTAACTTAACACCTAATTGGATACCAAGAACTGAAAATAATGATGCAGATTATCTGAGCAGAGTCATGGATCATGACGATTGGGGAATAGAACCCTCAATTCATCGTTATTTGTGTAATTTATGGGTCATTTGTACGGTAGACAGATTTGCTACACACTATAACTCTCAGTGTGAGAGATTTAATTCAAAAGTATGGTGTCCAGGGACAGAAGCTGTAGATGCTTTCACACAGTTTTGGGGTAACGATGTAAACTGTCTTGTACCGCCACCTATCTTAATTACTAAAACTCTGAATAAATTAAAACAAGATAAAGCAAAAGGAACACTGGTCGCTCCTGAGTGGACTTCTGCCCCTTATTGGCCTATTTTACATAGAGATGGTGAATTTATTTATTATTTACCACAAAATAATTGTATCGTCAAAGGGGCAGGAAAAAATTGTGTTTTCAAGACAGGGTTGCTGAAATTCAGATTGATAGCTATGAGGCTAGCGTTTTGATTAAGAAATTCTATTTTGCAGGAATAGGATTGAAGCGGAATGTCGGAGCAGCTGTGGAGGCAAGCGGAGTTTCTAAAGACCATACTCTTTATGATTTAACCGGAAAGATGTCGTCATTTCTTCTCAACTCAAGAAGTAACAATACGAACAAGACATACTTTTCAAGTTTCAACAGATGGAGCGCATTTATCAAAGAACATGGTTTTAATAATTTACCCGCTGCTCCTATGCACGTCGCATTGTACATAACTTATTTGATAGACAAAAACTGTTCTCCTAACGTTATTAATAGTGCTATTTATTCTTTGAAATGGGTACACGAGCTGAATGGTTTTGCTGACCCTACTGATAATTCATTACAAGAATCAGCCAAGCGGTTAAATGGAAAACCTGTTAACAAAAAAGAGCCTGTTAGTATCGACATTATTATTGAACTATGTACAAAATTCAAAGATTCTAATGATTTATTAATTGTAAGAGATTTAGCAATGATAGTGTTAAGTTTTTCAGGATTTCTCCGTTTCGACGAGCTTAGTTCTTTAAAATGTAAAGACGTAACTGTGTATGATGAATTTTTGAAATTATTTATTTCTCATAGCAAAACGGACCAATATAGACAGAGTAATGAAATTTTGATTGCAAACGGGAAAACTATGGCATGTCCAGTCAGTATTTTCAAGAATTATATTGATTTGGCTAAATTGAACCTGAATTCAGATTTTTACATTTTTCGACCTATATTTAGGCATAAGTCTTTAGCTAAACTTATTATATAAGAAAATAAAATACACAGCAGCTAGAGAAAATATATTGAAAAGACTGAAATTAATCGCACCCACGTTGAATTTGGGTTTACATTCTTTGCGTGCCGGTGGGGCGACCGCTGCTGTTAGTTCAGACGTTAATGAACGATGCATTAAAAGGCATGGCAGATGGAAGTCTGAAAGTAGCAAAGACGGCTATATTGCCGACACTTTAGAAAAGAGACTTTCAGTATCTCAGAGTCTTGGATTATAGTTTTTTTCACTCATATTTCACCCCTTTCTTTGTATGTTTTCTAGCTGTCTGGGTTATCGGCAATATGAATATATTGTTTTGTTTTATTATAGCCTATGCATTCAAGGGGGAAAAGGTTAAGGTAAAACTTACATTTTCCCGCGTTTCAACATATAGCGGGAAACATTTGTATTAACGATGCGTATAAATTTTCTTATTTAGTCACGTGAAAATTTTCATGTGCGGGAAATATTTCGAAAACCTTCACTTTCTACCCAACAGTCGTAGTGTCAAGTTTATTTTTACATATTTCAGATATGTAACAGTTTAATTCATGTTTCTGATCATGGTTAGTGGTTTTTTGTAACGAATATTGTAACTCAAATTTTGTATATACTGTCCAAGTATACCTCTGGAGACGGTCTTCCGAGCACAGGGTTTGGACGCAGGTTTCCAACTTTTTTCCACTACATATTTGGTATTTAATGTAGTTTGACCCGAGATAACTCGTTTTGGTTGTTTTTTCCTGGCCGGCGGGATCGTTGATGAAAGAGCCTTTGCTAGTATTTGGTATTTAACTAAATATACTACATGTATGTCATATATCAGCATCCAGTAATCATCTATAATTGTATTGATTTATTTATGTATTTATGCTTATGAATTGTATTTTCAACTAATTAAATCCGCTGTCCATCAAGCTGTCTGGGTTATCGGCAATATGAATATATTGTTTTGTTTTATTATAGCCTATGTATTCAAGGGGAAAAAGGTTAAGGTAATACAACTTATATTTAAATATACAAGTATACGGAAAAGACTATATCTATCAAAATCACGTAGAAAAAATCCAGTGTATATGCTGGGATTCGAGCTCAAGACCTTTAGCATATCAAGTCACGTCACAACAACTACACCAGGACGACTGGATACGAACATTCTGTAATTTAACATACTTAAAGGAGGCAAGATATTTTTATAAGTGGGGCGGTTTGGCAGACCTTTGACCTTTATTCAGTGTGGTTTAAACCCTTTTCGTTAATAATTGAGTTGTCAGTGGTTGTTCAGTTTGATTTTACACTTTTTCAATAGTGGGGCGAGTCATTAAACAAGAGTGAGGCGATTTTTTTCATAAAGTGGCGATATAGGTTGGGCCGATTGGCCAATGGGGCGAGTAAACATTGTTTGATATCTACTCATCGTGTTCGGGGGTCAAAAAGGGTATTAATCATATAGTAATGTATAAAGTATATTATAATGGTTGTGTGGCGTTCTAAACTAGATTTTATGAATTGTAAATGGTTTTTCGTCAAATCTAAAACAGCTGGAATGTAAAATAGTAATCCCACTCGGACTTGGTGTGTCAGTGTAAGATCACCCTCTGGCCTCCGGCCATCTGGGTGATCTTACATTGACACACCGCGTCATCGTTGGATAACTATTAACTACAATTTGCTTTTGAAAAGAAAAACGAATTATAGAATTCTGGTCACTTCATAAACTTAAAACCCTCTTTCGCTGCGGACACAATTTTTGGCAATCTAATAGAAAATTCGTTCGTCGAACATGCAGATGAGCCTGCATTGTACTGTTGTTTTCTGAATTTTGTGAAGCTTAGGTTTAAAACAAAAAAAGTAAAATCCTCTAATTTGTTGTCCAACGTAATGGTTTTTGAAGCAATAAAAAACTTATGATTCGCCCAAATCTTATCCTTGTCAAATATAAATTGCATGTTCTTTACAATGAAGTACAAGCTATTACACTACACTGATTGCTTAACTCTTTGTCAGTTTTCCACAATAATTTTAATGAATTTTCCTTTTACAACGGAACTCATTTGTCTTTTTGTATAGTATGTGTATTTTTAAAAGATATTATTAACAAATGGTTCTGTGTACATATCGAAAAAGGCAAAATAGAAAACCTTTATTGAAAATACAAAACGGAACGTCATTTGTCGAATGGTCGATTGCCTTTTTCGAACTATTATGTTACAATAAATCTGTTAAACATGGGATTACATGCACAGATGAAAACGATTCGAATATGATTTAAAGTGTAATAATATTTACCGTTATAAGTACATGTAAGTAAACTTATTTGAACTCTGCGATCTATCTTCCTCCCTTCCACGGAGCAAAATGACCATGGACATGACAAACTATAAAAAACACTAAAAAGTGAGACAAGATAAAACTGAAAACAGATGTTTTCTACTTTTTCCAAAATTGTTGTGGTGTATACAGAGACCGAATGACAGGAATGTACAATGTACAACGGTTCAAACAAATTTCGAAGTTGAAAAGCATTGCGGATCATACATTTCTTTTGCCAAATACAACTAAGGAAATCTATTCAAGAGGTAGAAAATACTCCAATTTAGGACTACGACCATATTCATGATATTTTATGTCATATAAACAGTATATTATTTTGTATTTTTTACCTTAACAATAATTCACAAAGTTATTTTTTGAAATTAGCATTGTACATCTACTGCTAATGGAAGTAAGTTACTTTAGTTATCACAATACGTCTGTTTTCCAATTAAACAATTGTCTAAATCTTTTTTGCTTTCAAGTTGTTTATTTCTATTGTTCTGATTTTGTTTACTACCGTTCACATAATAATTAACTTACACAGTTAAGCAAAAAGAAAAACGCCATGAAATGAAAAAAACTGGTTGTTACAAATGTATCTAGAGAATTATTATGACAGTAATAAGGTCATACATAGAAACCCGCATATAAGTTGTAACACGATATAACGGAGCGACCTTTTTTACAGTCACTTAGCACAATTGTATGTATATTGAAGACAAAAAATATACATCTAATATAATGTCTTGTTGAGATGCACGTACTTAACCTGTTTACTACAAGTGCATTCATTGTGTAATATTCTAAAAGTGTGTATAGTGTTATGGTGTAAATGAATTTACCCTGTGTGATGCTCAACAAATGAACAAGTGTGTAACGTTATTTGAATATACACAGTGTGTTGCAATCAGAATGTTTATTATAGTATAATAAAAAGTAATGTTTAAAAAAATATCCTAGTGGAGTGTTCTAAGATTTGTTTATTTATGTATTGCAACTGGATAGCACTTTATATAATATTTATAAAAAAAATGCAAATTGAAAATAACAGTTTGCGCAAAACGACTGCATCCATGCGTTCAGCATGTAAACTAATGTGATGCTACAAGAATAGTATGATGGTACATAATGGTATGTTGAATTTGGTCGTATTTCCGCAGAATTTTTGAAAGATGAATAAAATGATTATTAGATAATATATAGTATGCCAGTCTATTTTATTTGCTGATGACAAATGTTTGTTTTTTTTCTAATAATTTTTCCAATTTCAGATCATTGGTCCACTATTTCATCTCCTGAACTGCTTAGCCACTGTTACTGCCGCTTAACGTAAAGCAGGCAATGACAAACTCACCAAGTATTTTTCAAATTTGGCCGGTAAATGTAAATTATTGAAAAAAATATCAACTTAGTGATTTTAGCCTCAAGATTCAACCTCTTCCATGTTTATTATTTTGTGAATCTGTATAAGATTGCACTTACGTGGAGTGCCCATATATGTAGTTTTAAGCATATATTACTATTTGTGTTTACTATTTCTGCACCTTTTTTATTTTTGCATGTCATCAGTTTGCAAATATTACAATTTACAAGTATTTTTACTTTATAATAACCTGTTCAACTTACATTTCTTTATAGAAACAAACTTTGTTTTATTCAATGTAAATTGTTGTAGAGAAGATGTTTGAATTAGATGATAACATTCGGATATCGGTTAACCCAAAAGATTCATTTTCAAAATATATAGATTTTCTATATCCCTTTAGTAAGGTTAACATGCTATTTATACTGTTCTTATATCAACAGAAACGGTCAGGGAAGGTATTGTTCATTTGATTTCCGCAGAATTTATGACAGATGAATAAAATGATTATTAGATAGAAAACAGTTTTGAAATACGAAGGCTTTTCTATCTCAAGAATAGATTTTCTTAGCTGTATTTGTCAAAACGTTTCGGAATTTTGGTCCTCAATGCTCTTCAACTTCGTACTCTGTTTGGCCTTTTTAACTTTTTTGGATTCGAGCGTCACTGATGAATCTTTTGTAGACAAAACTCGGGTCTGGCGTGAATACACAATTCAATCCTGGTATCTATGATGAGTTAATTTTCTACTTATTCCGACAAATTTTAAATAAAGTCTCTCCATTAACCCTGAAGGTAATAGCTTGAAACTCCTGTCAGTCATTATCTTGAGATGAGAAAAAACAATTCGACTTTAAAATTAATTCACTACGTTTGAAGGGTTATCCTGGCTATTTAGACATCACATTTGTCTGACACCCATTTGCTCGACATAACATTTGTCCAACACCCAATAGCCTTACACTACATTTATTCGATACTTATGTGTTTGACACCCCTATAGTACGATACTGGTTTTATTTGAAAATCTAACATATACAGTGTATAGTTTCCACTTGATTCAATATTTCAGGGCTCTTACTACCTAAAATGAAACTTTGATAGAGGAAGCTTCTGAAAAGAAAGCTATTACACAAAGAGTTTTAAGTGGTGAAGTTGCAATCATCCCTTTACAAATTGGTTGACCGTTACGGAATATCTGCTTCACATGTTGTTACAATTGTTGTATCCACAAGCACGTCCTCCTTTCCCAAAACGTGACCACCCGAATTAGACATATCACCGGGTTTGCACTTAAATGAGCAACACAATGGGTGAGAAATGTGGAGGAACATCTGCTCACCTTTCCGGAACACCAGAGATCCCCACCTGTGTTGTTTTTGTTCGTTTCTTTGTTTCAGTTTCCATGGTGTACTTGTATTTGTTTTGGTCTTTTGGTCATTATTTTGTCATGGCGTTGTCAGTTTGTTTTTCAACATATGCGTTTGAACGTCTCTGTGGTATTTTACGCATCTCTTTCATAGAATATCTATACGTGGTACTTAAAATTGTGTCTACTGTATCTTCTTAGTATAATGCATTGTATAAGATAGCTCTTTACATCTATTTGCCCAAATATTGCAGACTGTATAGAAGACATGTTAATTTTTTTGCTCCTTTTAATATTGTTGAATATAGTTCATATAGTTATAACATATTGTTTTGCTTCATCGACATGCGTGTGCGACGGCAACATATAAAATGAACCTGACGAGACGTCATATGTACTTGGACTATGCTGGATGTTGAACTTGAATAACATAGATTTGACCTTATCTTAGATAAATATTAGAGTTGGGTTCGTGTTCACGCTCATTCTAATATTACAGTTTAATGGTTTTATCTCTCTCCTTTTTGTTGTTTTCGGTTTTCTTTTAAAGGGAGTTATTTGACTTTTTTGACATGTAAATGAGCAGTAGCGTTTCTTTTTATAAAAATATTAAACACTTGTCAAATATTTTAAATGCCTAAGAAACGTCGCACGATACTGGTGTCACCTAACGTTACACACTCAAAGACGTAAGACAAAATAAAAACGTTGGAATGCATGTTGTTCAGATGGCTTTTTACAATAAATTTTAAAGGATTGATTTTTTTCCCAAAGAAAGGTTTTTTTTCTTAGATAAAAGATGTTAAGCTTTAGTTTTATTAACAAATTAAAAATTAAAAAGTAACTTGAATTGAAACCATTTAATTATATACATTTTAATTATACGGGCAATTGATTTCTTTTTTTTATGGATAAACTATGCACTGCAAGTGCATTCATTTTTGCACTCCAGAATGTCAAGGCAAAAGGACTATGGCATATCTAGCATGACAGTTCTGCACAAATATATGCAAGGGGATTAGCGGGGAACAATTATTATAGCTAGTTTTTTTCCCTATTGATTTGTATAATAGCGGATCCGACTATTATAGTCCGGAAAACACTTCAGTTCCGCGAGGAAATCTCTCTCCCCACCCCTTCTTTGTGAATCGGTAGAGCTTCCAAATAAAACATTAATTTTAAACTTTTCTTATTAAGCAACAAAATAAAATAGCCGTTCTCCAAATCGTCTGTGAAACCGCAATCGTGACAATAAGACGGAACGTTAGAAGCATATTTTATTAAATAACGTCAAAATCGTATGTGGGGACATTGTATCGGACATTTTAGTTTTATCTGATATCTTGTATATCAGATTTAATTTATGGGAATTTAATATCAAAATAGAGATAACTTTTTGTACTTTTATCCATTATAATTTTTTTATGTAACGAATGGCACTGTATTAAATAAACATCATGAAAACACAGAAAACGTAACCCTACGTTTAATTTGGTTTGAATGGGACAAAATGTCGGACATTGCTAATCAACTCGAATAAAAAGCATTTGTTTTTAAATTTCTTGATTATTGCATGAGACGAAAGTGTGATCTTTGTTCAAAATACTAGTATAAGAATTATTTACTTTCGACATGGGGATTGTTCTGGAATTCCCTTTTTGGGACAATTTAAAAAAAAATACGGCAACCTTTCGTGCATGGGACACATAATTTGTATCATCTTGATCCCTTTTTCTTATATTTTCGTATTTTCGAGAGAGAAAAATCGACATTACGTCATCGCCCACTTATAAATGGCTTGTTCTAGACAAACTTTTATATCGTTTGGTAAAAAAAAATATATGTTTTTTACGGTATTTAGAATTTCACAAAACTAAAAGTGTAACGCGGGACAAGGAATTCATATTGCAAAATAAAGGTTTTATTGCGTTAAAATTAATGAAAATGGTCTGTTACATTTGTGACAGCGATATTTTCCTTTTTATTTTATTGTGTAACAATTCAAACTTCATCTAAAAGCAAGCGACTATTGTTCTGAAAATTGTTAGCCTACACGTTAAGAAGTTAATCCATTTTAATCCTAGCATTGTCTATTTCTTGTTATCGTATATATGTTTTTAATTGTATTATTCGTTTATAGCATTATGTGACAAATTTCATAAGTACATGTAGTTATGATTAAGTAAGATTACGTAATACATTTTATATCGTTTCTATGCGAATGGTCAGTTGGATACCAGCGGTCAAGCTGTACGGACACGGTGCATTTATAGTGACATTCATTGTGTTTAGTATTGAACATTGATTGGAATTACCATTTGTTGTATCTTACCGGAATATTTACCGTTGAACTTGTATTGTAATTTATGTTTTGCACTATTGAAGAAGTTGTACATAAACCATCGTAAAGCTTAATTTAGTTTCGTTGACTTTATCCAGTGACTTTCCCCAAAATTCTAAATATAACAGGAACGACAAAAAACCCTGTTATACATATACAAAATTGCAATAATTTGAAAGAAGAGTTTAAAAGCTTTAAAATGATATACAACACTTTATAATATCATTGTTTATGTTTAAAATTTAACAAGATGAATGTGTCTTGTTCGTGATTTTACCAAAGAAACACCAGTAGCGTGCGACGTTTCTTTATTTACATGAATTCGGCTTTCATTTTCCATAACCAAGGGTTGCGATTCAGTCAGCTTCTCCTCACCTTTGGTGGCATAAGATAGAAGTCAGAAACACGTGGTATTGATTTCTATTGGTCGCAGTTGTTCTTTGCTGTATCCAATCAATCATCACTTTCAAAATAATAATGTGTTTATAAAGAAAACATAAATTAACATTGCCATGTGCTGATCGAGTAACAATTCTTGAACCCAACAATGTAGAATGATGTTTGGTAACAATTTAAAGACAGGGTATGTTCGTCGGGTTAATGTTGGTATGGTATCTATATTTTCAGTCCCTGCTTCATGAAATGTTATGAAAACACTAGACACTAACATTGTACACCTCTACACCGAAGATAGCCCAAGCCTGCAATTGGCCAGGAATGATGATGTAGACATGGGCGTGACTTATTATCCTTCGGTAGACGGCTTAATCTGCCAAGGCTGGAGGGATGGGGACTGGATCGTAACTTATGGGTAGCAAAGATGCAGTTATCATTTTTATGATTATACGTACGGGGCGATTTCTGTTTCCTACAGTGAACAGAAATTGCGCTGGACACATAATCATGAACGTCTCATGAACGTATTACTGTACTAACAGTTTTCATTATTAAACTAAACAATTATGTGGGGTCAACATGATATCAATAGCAGTGTAATTGTCACAGGTGTAATGGCTTATTTGATAATATGTTTTAAAGAAAAGACATTATGGTTTTCTTGCTAATGATACAACTCTTTGCAAGATACCACATGACACAAACATTGGCGACTTTAGATCTTCAACAATAAACACAGCCCATACCGCATTGAAAACTATAGAAAGCCCCGAAATGACAAATGTGAAACCAAAAAATAACGGCCTAAATGTATAAAAAAATGAACGAGAAACAAGTGAACAAATGTGTAACACAACAACAAACGACAACTAATGAATTACAGGCTCATGACTTGGAACATGCACATACATGATGTGGTAGGGTTAGATATTTGAGTGTGCGCCCAACCGTGCCCCTAACCTTTAACAGTGGTATAACAGTACAATCAGATGGATACATATAGAAAAAGATTTTATAAAACCACAGAGTGGACGAGACTGGGTGTTTGTACATGTACATTCCTACAAAACAACACTAAGTGCAAATTGTGCTAAGTGTATAACTTTTGAACTAGTTTGAATCTCGGTCTATTTCTGTAATTTATTCTAACATACTTTTGTTTTTTTAACTCTGTATGTGTACATTGCCTATGAAAAAAAATTTAAAATTGTTTGTATGCACATTGAACAACAAATTTATGTGACGTATATAATTTTTCTAACGTCAGACACTCAAATCAATCCATGTGTTCTTAGACAGTAGATGTTATTGTGTCCTGTTAAATTGTTCCCTTTAAAAAGTTTTGGATTCTCATATATTCTATGAATAAAAAAAAAATTTAAATTGTTTGTATGCACATTGAACGACAAATTTATGTGACGTATATAATTTTTCTGACGTCGGACACTCAAGTAGATCCATGTGTTCGTGGATAGGTTTTTGTGTCCTGTTAAATTGTTCCCTTTTAAAAGTTTTGGATTGTCATAAATTCTATGTATAACTTTTGGACTAGTTTGATTTCTGTAATTTATTCTTACATACTTTTGATTTTTTAACCCTGTCTGCGCTCATTGCCTATGTAAAATTTAAAATTGTTTATAATCCAGGTACTTTTGATAACTATTGTATGCACATTGAACGACAAATTTATGTGACGTATATAATTTTTCTGACGTCAGACACTCAAATCAATCCATGTGTTCGTAGATAGTAGATGTTGTTGTGTCCTGTTAAATTGTTATACGATGATGACTGATGTGCTCATATTTTGACTATTTTATTGATTGTGACTTTATTTAACGCATCATGTAAATGTAACGGAATTTGATAAGACTGTTATTAAAGTGAGAGGATTAGCGCTATAGAACCAGGTTTAATCCACCATTTTCTACATTTGAAAATGCCTGTACCAAGTCAGGAATATGACAGTTCTTGTCCATTCGTTTTTGATGCGTTTTGTTTTTTGATTTTGCCATGTGATTATGGACTTTCCAAATTGATTTTCCTCTGAGTTCAGTATTTTTGTGATTTTACTTTTTTTTTAGAGTACTCGCAGTTACTGGCAGTTAGTAGTTATGCATCTAATAATAAATTGTTGTCGTTTCTGTTTCTGTTTATTTTATTTTTCATTTTTTTACTTATAATATGATCAAAGTATTTAAATTAATGAACTGTCTTGGCAAAACATTTTGATATAAAAAAAAGAAGATGTGGTATGACTGCCAATGAGACAACTACCCACAAAAGACAAAAATGACATTAACAACTATAGGTCACCGACCGGCCTTCAACAATGACCAAAGCCCATGTCGCATAGTCAGCTATAAAAGGCCCCGATAAAACAATGTCAAACAATTCAAACGAGAAAACTAACGGCCTTATTTATGTCAAAAATGAACGAAAAACATATGTTAAACGCCAAAAACAAACGACAACCACTGAATTACAGGCTCCTGGCTTGGGACAGGCGCATACATAAATAATGTGGCGGAGTTGAACATGTTAGCTGGATCCCAACCCTCCCATAACCTGGGACAGTGGTATAACATTACAACATAAGAACGAACTATAAACATCAGTTGAAAAAGACTTAACTCATCAGATAGACATTGATACAAATGGTCGTGGCCGGGTATGTTTATTCTACAGTTTATTCAATTTCCTTATCATCATAACAGTGGATTTCATTGAATAATTTGTTGTCTTCCATTTCCACCAATAAAGACCTTTTGAGCTCTGCGTGCCCCCTTTTAAATACTGTCCATTCAAATTGGCATGTGTGCAACTTTTGTACCACCAGGCACCATATCGATTAACCGCACAATTAAGTGACCACAGGTCATTATCTCTGTCCTTTGTACTAAAGCTCATCCCACTATTATACGTCATACAATCTCCTATAAAAAAATGGAAAAAAATATTAGAGCTACGCACTAAAAAAAAATGACTCAATCTTAACAGTGTGTTTTTTTTTCGGGAAAAACTCAATAAAAATAGTGTTTCAATTTCCTCTTTATCTATTTCGGCCGAAGGCTTTTTTAAACGTCTTTCAAAGTTTATTCATTTGAAGCGGCGTTCACACAGTGCCGATTATGGCTCCAGTTTGAGATCAGACAGCGCTAAGACACGAAATGTGATTACTATCCTCATCGATCTGGAATGTCCTAAGTTTATAACGAAGTCGTATACGTTCGTATCAGATTCCTACGGATTGGGAATGATACGGAGAGGTCGGCCAAGCATCTCGACAGTTAGGTGCGTCCCGTAACCTTCAGGGAAACTCACCCGATTGTGTCTAGTCGGATTAGAATCGTGACTATGTCGTGACAGATTCTGATGTTTCGGATTAAAATCGTAAAGATGTTCTGTGTTTTCTGAAATTTGTCCTCTGGAATGTGCATGATCTAGAGAAATTTGTCATTGCTGTTTTTTTGCCGATTGAGTCCAGATTGCATCCAGATCTTGCCGAATGCAAACTGTCTTTATTGAAACCATTCCGGAATAGTCGCGTAATTAATACAAAATTCAGCATTGATACCTACGTCAGAGTCCCGACAATTTCAGAACACAGTTCCACTGAGTCCAGTGAAAGCCGTATGCATTGCCTGTTCAATGCGGAATAGCATAATGTGATGGGATTGCTTTCCAACAGTACCTGATCATTCCGAATATGGCGACAGTCTTCTAACGGACATCTTCCGTCAGTTCACTGTCTGATTTCTGTTTGATCTCGGTATGGTCACACTCGGTAGAATCGGGATGCTGTCGGGACAAATTCTGTCGTTTTGTAACATGCGAAAGATATAAATCGGATAAGAATCGAATTGAGAATGGGATAATCGGTTGGAAATTGCGGAATTTGAATGCTTCCTGAACAGTATCTTATTGTTGTCGCGATTCAATAAATGTGTGTTTACACATTTAATTAAAACTTGAATTTCCAGCCACGATTCATAGAATATTGATAAGACATTTGAAAAAGTCTTATCGGGAATGGTTTTGTCAAAGACGGCAGTAAAAATCGTGAATGTGTGACCCCAGATTAAGTATGTCGTATACTTGAATATATAACCAAATCCCAAATGAATCTATAATATCTAAACAACGGCGTTATGCTAATCAACAGGAATGTGCATCTGTCGATGCTAGATAATTTTTGTATCAATATATATCAAATAGCATAATTTAAGAAATAGAATCAAGTGGTTTATGAATAGCATATAAACATGTTTTCGCTGTTATAAAAATTTAAATTCCTCATTAGATATATTTATCAAAGTTATGTACACCGGTATGTAAACATTACTACGTGTATTTGTTTATAAAATTACACGTGTTTGAAAGTATATAATAGGTTAAATGTTTTTCATTGGTCGAGTTAGAACTGACCATAATATTTGAATGAGGTCATTTCAAATATATCGTGCTATACTTTTGGCGGTTTTGTATATTAAAGATATTGTCATTCGAGGTTCGCTTTTGGTGCAGTTAAGTTGTAAGCTTGTGCTTAACCTGGGTATGTCTGAAAATAGAAAAGGAAGTCCAATGTCCGAAGGTGAGACTGAGCATTCACACATTTCAACCGGTAAATCACATAGTAGCAACCACATAGTAGAAGAGCGCCGTGATTTAGGTGATACTTTTGAACTTTTTAAAGTATATTTTGACAATAAGCTTGTAGATCTTAAATCAGATTTGGTCCATGAACAGGCCGTAAATTCCAAAAAGTTAAAGGAAGAGGTTTCCCTTAAATTCAAGCACGAGGGCAACAAAATACAATACAAATTTAACGAGGAAACTATTACCGAGTTAAACAAGGTTTATAGCTGTGTTCCCCGTTCAGAAACCAAGGTATCATCATAGACCTCATAGATAAGGTTAAGGGCCGAAACAAACTGATACGCATAGCAGATACTTCAGTCGGTGGTTGGGTTACTGTCAGAGAGTATGAAGCAAATGTTATCGCCTCAGACTCAGAAGATGAAAAGAAAATCCGCCAGGAGGAGTCCAGAGCCATGCGTTCGACTAAAGACAAATCCCTACGCCCAAATCCTTACAAGACAACTTCTAGACCGGCTCCCGTTGAAACTGCTCCTAACCCTTATTATTCCAATCAGTATCAGCGTCAGAACCCGCCGCCCTTTCAAGCTGGCAGCGGGCGGCATTAGCCGCCCAGCACGATATGTGCCATGCCTGTAAACAATTTGGCCACTGGAGGAAGAACTGTCCACTTGTTAAACGCAACCAGTTCAACTTCAACAATACACAACAGAACAATTAACAATGAACAGTTAGTTAATGATAAGTATTTATATTTATTTTCTGAATTTGATAGTGATTATTGTTTAAATCATGATAATGAGATTTTGCTTAGACAAGAAAGATTTTTTGAAAATTTCAAATCTAACACGGGTATTTTCTCTGGTGTACAGGGAAGGTTAGCTAAAAGTATTCAGTACTGGGAGCATATCGGTGCTAATTCATTTATTTTAGACACACTGAAAAATGGTTATCTTATTCCATTTATTGATACTCTTTCGAGCATGTACATGAAAAATAACAAATCTGCTCTTAAGAATGAGGATTTTGTTAGCAAATCTGTAAATGAACTTGTTCGTTCAGGTTGCGTCATTGAGGTCCCTTTCAACCTTACATTGTCAATCCGCTCAGTGTAGCTACTCAAAAGTCTGGGAAAAGGCGTCTAATTTTAGATTTGAGCACTTTGAATTTATCGGTGAAAAAGGAAAAGATTAAATTTAAAGATTGGAAAATAGCTGTGCAATACTTTCAGAAAAATGATTATTTGTATAAATTTGATTTAAAGTCTGGTTATTTTAATTTGGATATATGTCCACAGCAGCACACGTTTGTAGGTTTTTCGTGGGAAGATAAATTTTATTGCTTCACTGTTTTAGCATTTGGTCTAAACGGGTCCTTACATATTTACAAAGTGTCTCAGACCATTGGTCAAGTATTGGAGATTGGAGAAAAGAATGGTATAAAAATAGTTTTATATCTTGATGATGGATTTGGTATAATAACGAAAATATTAAATGCATCAAAGATGCTGAATTTGTGAAACAATCACTTTTGAGTGCTGGTTTTCTTTTGAACGAGTTTTTACTCCTGTACAGAAGTTGGAGTGGTTGGGAATCATTTGGGATTCGAGTAATTTCACTTTATGCATTCCTCAAAGGAGAATTGACGAATTATTTCAATCTATTCATAATGTTTTCAGGGAAATTCCATATATTTCTGCCAGAAATTTAGCCCAGGTAACGGGTAGAATTATAAGTATGTCTCCTGTGATCGGAAATATTACTAGAATAATGACTAGATATTGCTATATGTCTATTGCAAGTAGAATGTCATGGGATAGTTATTTATTTTTAGAAAGTAAAAGTTTTGTGATATCAGAATTAAAGTCCTGGCTTGATAACATTGCTAATGTAAATTTTAAAACATTAAATCAATATAGTCAGTCAGATGTATTGGTATACTCTGATCCTAGCAGCATAGCTGCAGGAGCATGTACAGTAGAGTTGGAAAGTAAAAATGTTCACAACATGTGGAAATCCTCTAAAATGTTAGAGAGTTCCACGTGGAGGGAACTAAAAGCCATAGAATTTGCGTTGATGTCTTATCAACATGCATTTGCGGGAAAATCCTTAAAATGGCTAACTGATAATCAAAATTGTGTCAGAATTGTTCAAGCAGGAAGCATGAAAGAAAAACTGCAAGATATAGCAATTTCCATTTTTTCTATTTGTTTACAAAAGGGAATCTCCATTAACATACAATGGATTCCTAGATGTGAAAATTCTTCGAAAGCTGATTATATCAGTAAAATCATTGATTATGAAGACTGGGGAGTCTCAAAATTGTTCTATACTGTTATTAACAACCTTTGGGATCCTTATACAGTCGATCGTTTTGCTAGTTCTCGTAACACAAAATTAGAAAGATTTAACTCTTTATTCTGGAATGTAAATACAGAAGCTGTAGACTGTTTTACTCAGAATTGGTCTGGTGAAAACAATTGGATTGTACCACCTATTTACTTAGTATTGAGAGCTATAAAACATGTAATTGCTTGTAAAGCTAGAGGTACTTTAATTGTACCAAAATGGATATCTGCGACCTATTGGCCTTTCATTTTTGATAAAAATATGAATATCAGAGATTACATATCTGATGTTATTGAATTTAAAAATACAAGTGGTATTTTTGTTAGTGGTTCTAATAGACAATCCATTTTTGGCACTGAGCCTTTTATTGCTCTAGTATTGGCAGTGAAGTTAGATGCAACAAGGATAACAATGCCCTAGTGCACTAATGTGTATTGAAGCTGGCGAGGTTAAAGTTGCGAGGCCCTAGTACACGAACGTGTATTGTAGCTGGCGAGGTTAAAGTGACGAGGTCCTAGTACACGGATGTGTATTCTAGCGGGCAAGGTTAAAGTTACGAGGCCCTAGTACATGAATGTGTATTGTAGCAGTCACGGTCGTTGTTGATAAGGCCCTAGTGTGTATATACATTGTAGAAAGCATGGTTGTATTCAACACGGCACTAATGTATATAGCATTGTAGCTGGCATGGTCAAATAAATATTGGACACGGTCCTGTTATGTTAACAGTGGCATGGTTCACTTGTATATAAGTTTTTAATACTTTGACATTGTATAATGTTTGTTTCACGATTGCACATTTTTCAGATATTTTTCGAGTTGGTAGATGGAAACAGAATTCAGATTATTCGGATGAACTTTCTACATTGAAAGCTAGATTACCAGAGTACTGCTTGAGCTCACGTTCTCTGAACACTCGTAAAAAGTACCAGTATGCCTTTAATGCTTTCTGGAAGTGGACTAAAATACATAATATTACTCCATTACCTTCATCTGATTATACAGTTTCTCTATATTTGATTCACATTTCACAGAATGCAAAATCGGCAAGCAAGATAAATGAAGTAATATACGCCATTAGGTGGGCACATAAACTGGCTGGATTTAATAATCCTTGTACATCTGAATTAGTAACGTTTGTAAACGAAGGAGCACAGAGAAAATTGGGACATTTTATCACTAAGAAAGATCCTATGACACCAGACATTTTACGACAGATTGTTCATAATTATGGTACTCTTAATAGACTTAAGAACTGTTTGTATGTGTTTATTAAGCTATGCAGGTTTTTTAAAGGTTTTCAGAACTAGTTAATTTGAGAGGTATCGATATAAAGATTTATTCTACACATGCAAATTTATACTTGGCAAAGAGTAAAACTGATATTTACAGAGAAGGGAGGGATGTGGTTATTTCTAAAACTTATCTTGTAACTTGTCCTGTCTCTATGCTAGAACGTTATCTCAAATTAGCTAGTATTACATCAAATTCTGATGAATTTGCTTTTAGATCCGTTAATTTTTGTAAGTCTGATAATTCTTATAAACTTAGAAGTACAGGTCCGTTGTCATACACGAGAGCTCGAGAAATACTACTTTCAAGTTTACAGAGTATAGGCTTAGATAGTAAAAATATTGGACTGCATAGTCTCCGTTCAGGAGGGGCATCGGCTGCTGCAGCGGCTGGTGTAGAGGACAGATTGTTCAAAAGCATGGTCGGTGGAAAAGTGACACGGTCAAAGACGGTTATGTTAAAGAGTCGTTGAAGGATAGACTTTCTGTAACAAATAATATTGGAATTTAATGATGTATTTTTTCGTTTATTTTTTCTTTACCCTTTCTTTATTTTTCGAAGCTTTGCTGCACACTGTCAGGCGAGCTGATCCCATACAAAGGTGTTGAGTTTATTTTGTAAATAACTTATGTTCGCTTGAAGTTATGAATGAGAACATAAGTTATGTAGTTATTTCCCATTATACAACAGGGAAATGTTTCTTCTTGATTGCCAATGATTTTCCTTAATCCACAAAGCAGATACTAATAAAATTTTAAAGAAAGATAAACATATCTGAGTTGAATTGTTTACTCACCAGCATTCCCGCTATAGCCACTTATTTTCAGTTCATATTTGGTTGTTATATTTCCAACCAAAAACGATGAATATTTTGCAAACCGTTTGTTACCGTTGAAATCTGATATCTCTAATCTGAGCTCATATTTCCCTTGCGATGTCAAGTCATTTATCTTTTGGTTACCTGAAAAATGAAGAGTGTTTTTTTTTCAATTTATACTAGGGATGTCAAAAGATCTGAAATTTGATACCCTGATACTCGGTTATGATACTAGAGTACTCGCCAGTTCTCGGATGAGTATTAAACGTCTACTGAAGAGTTAATAAATTCCAATATAATAAAATAAGATATTTGCATATACAATCCAACAAAGTAGACAATACATGTATCATCTGTTCCTGAGGAGTTGGTACTTAATATAATACGAATATTCATTAATTTGTCAACAACAATATGGACTTCAAATTACTTGTGCCTTTTCATAATGCTTATTTTTACTTTTATGTGTTGTTTTTTTTTTTGCTGTATCATTTGTCTTATTGTCTTTCTTTTTTAGCCATGTCGACGTTGTAAGTTTATTTTAAACTTTTTGTGTTTGACGTCGCTTCCGTAATTTTGCCTATCTTTAATTCGTAAAATAAATATATTATTATAGCTAACTTTCAAATACAAAGTAATTAGATTAATTTACATTTAAATTCAAATCTGAAACCAATCACGTTTAAGGGCATACGATACAGTTTTGATCCTGTATTTACAAGTTCGTGAAAATTTGCATATGGGCTATTTTTTACCTGATTAAATCAAATATGTAATAAAAAATACACCTTCATGTGCTACTTTTTGAGTTAATTGAGGTCAACATTTTGCATATTTGCTCAAAATTCAGATTTGTGGCCGTAATTTCTTTTTCGAAAGAAAGACATAACTTTTTTGTTATTAAAGATAAACACAAATTGTTTTTTGTTAAATAATCGGTAATTTCTGTATTTTATAAATCATTTTTTTATTCAGAAATAACTCATATTTATTAAATGTTCATGAATTGAGGAAAACACGTCTCTAATCAGTTGCAACGGGTTCACCGCATGTCACTTTGATTCTGTTCTTGTTTAGAAATAAAACATGTATAATCGGGTGCATAATAGTGCATATAAAAACATTTCACCGGAAGGAAAGGACGTTGCTGGTACTACTATTACAAGTAATATCATCAGGAATAACATATTTATTCTGTTCATTGATTTTATTAAGTAATACGTAGGGGATATTTCAACGGAACTAAAGTGAATGGAAAAGTCATGAAAAATGTCTCAAGATGTATAACATGCAAACGAGTATCCGAGTACTAAAACTTATCTCGAGTACTCGGCCTTCGGAGCGAGTAACCGAGTAATCGAGTTCTCGTTGCCATCCCTAATTTATATATTAGAGTGCATTTCTTTCTTACCACAGTTTTGTAAATGTTGTGTTCCTTCTGTTATATGGTGCATTTCTTTCTAACCAAAATTTTGTAAATGTTGTGTTCCTTCTGTTATATGGTGCATTTCTTTCTAACCAAAGTTTTGTAAATGTTGTGTGCCGTCTGTTATAGAGTGCATTTATTTCTAACACAAACTATGCAAACGGCTAAGCGGATACATGTTTTGATCATTTTCTTTCTAACATACGATTACAGAGTTTACATAAACTTTGAAAAACTAGTGGTGCATTTATTTCTAACCAAAATTTTGTAGACGTTGCGTGGCATTTATTGTTGTTTTTTAAACGATTCACAGGTAAAAACAAGTACTTCGTTAAATAAGTCTGAGTTAAATAAACTGACCCTGTTTGAACTTTCAATAATGCATGCACATGTTTGTTGGTAAAAAAAACTTTTAACAAACGTAGAAAAAAAATACATCGTTTAATCAGGTTGAAGTAAGCAACAAATGTAGCGTATGTATTAACAAACGAGGAACGACAAACCTTAGACTCATCTTTAGCGAGTGCATAGTTTGTCTACGTTTATGTAATCTTTGCAAACGTATAGAAAAAAAAATGATCAAAACATGTGCGCGCTTAGCCGTTTACATCGTTCGTGTTAGAAAGAAATACACTCTATGCACTCGCTGAAAATGCGTCTTCAAAATCATTTATAAAATTCAGGACTTAATATCACATTAGAGGGCATAACCAGGGTTGGTGAAAGAAAAGATTTCACAATTGTGAATTTTAAATTCCCATAATATTAAATTTTTTAGAAATTTTTAACCAATTCAAATAAAAAACATGCCCTTCCACCCTAGTTCAAACCCTTAATACGCCTTTATCAGTCCTTAGTACTTAATAATTGGCATATCCCATCTATAAACAGTTATATCATAAAACAAAACAGTGTAATAATGTTAGCAGATCAGCAGTAGGATGACACCAGGTCATTTCAGTCTGAATTATTTGGCTTATGATACATCAAAATATCAAATTTAACAATATGCTTTCATGGTCTTCGTGCAGTCTTGACGTTTAAGCTTGTGATACGCCATACCAACAAGTCAATACTGTTATCCCCCTATATCCAAACAAAATTTGGTTTCTCCTTGAGAACGCTTCATTTATGTTTTTAAATCCTGAAGTTTGTAATGAAGCTAATACATCTTTACATTAATTTCAGGTAATCGCTAGGCTAATGTTTAGGTCTTTTATGTCAACGAAAAATCGGATAATGTCACTTTTCTTCCTTATTTTCTGCTCAAATCACAAAGCAAGATAAAATATTATATCATTTCTACAAAAATAACTGTCTAGTAACTGTATAGGCATAGTCTTACTTTTTATCAGAACTTACCGTTTTGATCATTTTTTTTTGTGATTTGAGTAACTATGTTAACGGCGCACTAGCTACGAGATATATAAACAATCGAAAGTATGACTTGTTTTTGTTCAGTCAATAATGAAAATGGAATACTGTTATTGTTTTCATTTTCGTGAATACTTATGTTCGCGAATTTTGTAGGTCAAACAAGTTTATTGGGTTTTTTTCTCGATTTGTTTCCGAAAATAGAATTAACAAATCGTTTAACAGTTATGATTATTGTCGCGTTTGTCAATATGAACTGTATTTAAAGTAAATGCGTAAATAGCCGTCAGGTAAAGTGGATAAACGTAATTGAGTAATTAGCCGTCGGGAGAACTGTAAGTATTCAGATTACCGCTATTACTCAACTGATTTCAATTTTAATTCATAAATTTGTCTTTCTCTTTTTTTTTAAATTCAATATGTTCAAACGTTGGATAATTCAGGAAAAGGACAAACCTCCGATATAGCAGAAATAGCTCTGTAAAGTTTAATTGTAGACATTAATTAACTAAGTAATCGTCGTGTGTATTTATTTGTGCTTGTTTTATTTTCATTATTAGGTCTTTCCACCTTTCCGTGGAAAGACCTATTGTATTTGTTCTGATTATTATTATTTTTTTTATTTTTTTTCTTCCGCATAATTTTTTTTCTTGCGTAGTATTGAGGTTTCAAAAGATGTCGCTTAGATATTTGAAATATGATATCATATAGTTTATACGCTTTAAAAATTTACAACGACAAAATAAAATACTTTACGTTTTAAGAGTTATCTCCCCTAACACTGTTTTTCTTGTGGCCACTACTCTTTCGCAACCGTAAAAGATTACGACAAATTTATTTTACCAAATTGCTCGTTACATCTTCAGGATAAGGATATTCATTTGGACCGAAGCTTTACGGAGACTCCATATGAGAGTTATTCCCCCTTTTTCATTTGAATCAAGTGATATGCATTTCTAACTAGTAAACCATAAGTGATAGAGACCTAGGGTCTTCAGATTTGAGGTCCTTGGTCGAAAAAAATGAAAATGAGGTAAAGGTCAAAGGTCAAGGTCATTTTCTAAATTTTGATTTTGACTTATTTTGACTTATTTTCAAATACCTTATGACATACCGACAAATAATTCTTCATAAATTGTTAGTTGCGACATGTCCTTACTTGTATTTTTTGGTTGAAAGGGTGCGCAGACAATAAATTGGAGTTTTTGACCATCTTACATTTAGAATAATGCGTAAAGTGATATTTTTCATAAACCAAACATATTATAGACCTAGGGTCCTTTAATTTAAGGTCCTTGGTTTGTGACCTTGAAATTGAGGTCAAGGTCATAGGTTAATAGGACGCTCTAGATTTTGACCTTTGCTTTAAATTCATATAAATACATCATAAAGCCATAGAAACTAACATTTTTAACTGATTTTTTTTATATTTCAATATCAAAATAGATCTTTAATAGTGGAAAGACCTTCAATTGTTCTCTGAACAATTGGTTTTTAATTATTTTTTTGTTTCTTCCGCCTAAATTTTTTTCTTGCGTAGTATTGATGTTTCAAAAGATGTCGCTTAGATATTTGGAATATGATGTCGTATAGTTTATACGCTTTAAAAATTTACAACTGCGTAACAAAATACTTTACGTTGTAAGAGTTATCTCCCCAAACACTGTTATTCTTGTGGCCACTACTCCTTTGCAACCGTAAAAGATTACGACAAATTTATTTTACCAAATTGCTCGTTACGTCTTCAGGATTAGAATATTCAATTGGACCGAAGCTATCCGGACACTCCATATGAGAGTTATTTCCCCTTATGCATTTGATATAAGTGAAATGCGTTTCTTACTGGTAAACCATCAGTGTTATAAGCCTAGGGTCTTTAGATTTGAGGTCCTTGGTCCAAAAAAATGAAAATAAGGTCAAGGTCAAAGGTCAAGGTCATATTTTAAATTTTGATTTTGGCTTATTTTCTCTTATTTTCAACAACCGTGAAAGATATTGACAAATTATTTTTACTGAATTGTGAGTTGCAACATGTTGTAACTTATAAATTTTGGTTGGAAGGGTGCGTAAACAATAAATGAGAGTTTTCGCCCATCTTATATTGAAAATCATGCCTATAGTGATATTACTCATTAACCATACATATTAAAGACCTAGGGTCTTTTTGTTTGAGGTCCTTGGTTGGTGACCTTGAAATTGACGTCAAGGTCAAAGGTTAATAGGACGTTCTAGAATTTGACCTTTGCTTTTAATTCATATTTATACATTATAAAGTCATAGGAACTGACATTTTAGATTGATTTTTAATATTTTGATAATAAAATAGATCTTTACTTGTGGAAAGACCTTCAATTGTTCTTTGAACAATTGGTTTTTAATATATAATTATGATTATAATTTTGTTTCTTACTTAATGATTACAGTAAAGCTTACGAAATCATCGTCCTCTACTATTCACATATGTTTGTAAGTCAATTGATAACAACTTCTATAGAAAAACCGTATCTTGAATCATTATTGTTCTTTGATCTTTAATTGTTTTCTACTTGTCACCTGTTAATATTAATCTAGTTTGTTTTCAACGGATTAACAGGGTTGTAAAAATGTCATGTCATCGATGTTAGGTTCAGTTTAAATGCATATATTAACAGTATTGTTTTAGTTGAAAGGTTTGATTTAAATTCGCGTGCATCTATTTTCGGGATAATATACCAACCGCGAAATTCGTGAATATAAATACATCGCAAAAATAAGTACAATAACAGTAGTGAAACAGTAGTTTACTTTTCAAATTAACATTGATAATGAAGTATTCACTTGCAAGTTAATATTTTGACCTTACTAAATCCGTGTTCGTGTGACCTTCAATTTAACCCCTTGGCTAGCGATGGACAATGCATGTATTGTACATGAACTGGTTATTTAAAGGGAAAATATATTGAAAGTGAAACAGAGGGAAATCGTTTGAAGACTGATTCGATCCACAAATTATCTTTCTTATACAGGTTAAAACGATGAAAAAAACATGTATTATTAATCTTTATAATAAAATCAATCAGACCTATACAAATCGAATTGCACGAGTTGGCTTTATCTATTTATATCTATATTTATGTTTACATCGCTTAAATGATCATCTGAGGTCAACTCGACATTAAATTAGATGGCGTCAAAACCTATTATACTAGGCAAAACAAGAAACGTTAGATTGGTTCTTAATTTGAAAATATCACATAAATTAATTTCAAATATTTTCGTGATTAAAACTAGTAACCTGAATGCTTTATTTATCAAATTTACTCATTTATAAAAATGTCGGAATTGACATAAATATGTAACGTCATTTTCTGATATAACAAATCGTCGTTGGTAACTTAAATGCTACAAGGTTTTTCAGCAGGACAACGCCCGTTGTCACATGGCACACATTTCGATGACCTTTTTGGAGAATAACTATATTCGTCTGTTGCCTTGGCCAGCAAAGTCTCGGGATTTATCACCAAATGAACAAATGCACGACGAATCAGAAATAGTCAAAATCCTTCAGAAACGCTAGCCTAGCTCCGAACAGCACTTTTATTTTAAGGGAATGGAACAACATCCCTCAATATTTTTTCGACTTCTTATTGATTCCATGCGATGGAGGTGTCATGTGGTCATGAATGCAAGAGGTGGTCATACATAACTATTCCATCAAATTATTGTTATCAATTCGTGTTATAAAAAAACATGAAATGATCTTATAAGCATATAACGTTTCCTTTTTTGCCTAGTACATATATATAAAATACACACGAAACAAAACTACATATTATCGATTCAAGGTTTTGTTAATTGTTTACCTTAGACTTTTGATAATTTGGATACATTTTTTACATTGTTTTAAATATAATATAAGAATTAGAGTCAAATCGATGACTATGAACTTGACAGCTAGTGCCCCTTAAACATATGTAGTAAAACACAAAACATTTTTGTAAAAATCGTCACCAAAGGGTATTTATTCCAATAAGAATTCGTAAAACGATTTCCTTTTTATATTCTTAATGTTAGATTTTGACTTGCTGATACTATTCGCTAATTGAAGTTTGTATGTATCTATTATAACTGTTTGAATTGAAAAAATATTAATTCTACAAATCTATCAGTTTATGAGGTTGTTAAGTTATGCAGACTCTTATGTATGCAAAAGGGTAGCTAAGCACATAAACATGTGTTTTTACTTTGAATAATATTGTGATAATTTTTTTTATTGCTTATAATGTACCTATAAGTTTTTTTACTACAGTTTCACCCCTTGAAACACATATACTTTGCTACTTGTGTAGTATTTATTCTAAATAAGAATGTTAAATAAAATGAACAGTACTAATTTTCTTGCACCAGATGTGCATTTTGACAATACATGTCTCTTCAGTGATGCTCGTGGCTAAAATATTTGAAATTCAAATGTTATTCTTTGTTGTCATAAATTAGCTTTCTTTAATAAAATATTTCGTATTTTTTATTTCGTATAATTTTTCAGATATAATATTATATATTAGGCAATATAGCAGAAAGTAACACAAATTGTCGTCAAAGGCCTATTACTCTTAACAGAAGTAGACCGAATATGCAGACTTATAGTAGAGTTGCAAATACGTGGATGCAAGCTATTACAGCTTATAGGAATTCTGTGCATTTCTTATTACCCATTGTTATGAAAAAGATCATAACAAAATTAACAAGGTTAGTTAAACAAGTGAGTATATTTTCAGTGAGTTTATTTCATGTTAACATTTGATTAGGACTGGAAAACGTGAAAATGTAATGTTGTTGTGTATATAGGTACTATAATGATCAGGGGTATTATTGTTTTTTTTCTCTATCTTTCTATTATGTTGCAATCAGGTTTGAGTGAATAATTCAACTAAACAAGAATATCTTGAAGTACACGGAGCGCAACTAAACGAACTGGTAAATATTAGATTTACTCAGAAACATAAATTATTTAAAAGTAATCCAATGAGAATGCGGTGTGTCAGTGTAAAATCACCAAAAGGCTACAAAACAGAGGATTGTCGTACATTGATACATCAAGTCCGAATGGTATAACTATTGAACATCCCTAGATTAGAGAAAAAACGCCACACAATTATTAAATACACTTTATGAATTAGAATGAACCTCTTATGACCTCATGACATTAATTTAAAGATGTTAAACTTACAAATAGTTTATATATTCAGTAGAATTTGTGTAGGGCTATGATTTGTGGGTTGATAAGCTTGAGGTCTTGATGTCTATTTCCAGCACAAACACTGGATTTATTAACATGCATTTTGATAGTAAGTCCTTTAAGAGCCAGTCTGCCAGAAAACCATGCAATAGGCTCCAAATACCAAGTTATCATATTGACCTGAAATTTTGCATACATGATACCTTCATGACAATTACTCTTTGTGCAAAATATTTAAAAAAAAAATAATGGCTATATGAAGCGCCATCTATAAATAGCCGTTTTTGGTCAAAATAAATCAGAAAATTAGGCAATTTCAGCAGTTTTAGCTGACAAATATCACTGTTTATCATCATGTAACTGTTTAAAAGGTGAGACAATGTTGTAATACTGTATTTTAACTGTCAAAACATGTTAATACCTGAGCTAAAAAAAATCCTATATTTGCGAATTCTGGTCTATATATCCGAAGTTTTACGAAATATCCAAAAAGGTGAAAATTTCAAATTTTTAAAAGTGTATATTTTCTAAAGTGGGAAAAATATTTTCATGCCATTTGTCTTTTCTTAAACCCTGCTCATATATCTACAAAATATAAAAAAATCAATTTTGGCAAATGATCATAGTACTGATGTGAATATAATTAGTTTTACAGGATTTGGTTTTTTTCAGGAATTACCCTATATTATGGTACATCTATTCAAATCTGTCATACCCCTCCCCCCTTATGGATCATTGTGGGAAATAAATACATGACTCACAAATATAATATTTAGTCAGTATCTTATATAACGTCACATCAAACCCTTTAGTGGTTTAGCATGAGTTGCAAGTTGCAGGGAGTTACATTACACTGCTACTGATTTTCTCCTTTTTGGTCCAAAGTTCCCCCGATTTACCCTTGATGGATAAAAATATACATGGTGCACAACTTCATTTTACCCCCACAAGACATAAAGTTTTGTAAAAATCCATTAAGTACTTTAAGAAGAGTTGTGGATTATAGATAAATAACGAACATACAAACTGACAGACAACAAACATCATGATTTTAACACCCCAACGTATTGCTCTTATCAATCTTCCGTAATGAGTATCTAGAAAAACCTATCAACTCGCCAATAGCTTTATCTTAAATGAAAGAAAGTGACATGTTATATAGATTCATGACAAAAATCCCTATTTGTACTTGATAAAATTCCAGCAAATGAAAGAACTTTTATTGTTGTTCTTCATCCAAAAATCACATTATACAGCCATGGACTGAAACCTCACATCTCACTGCTAGTTCGAAATGACCCCTAGAAATGGTTTATTTCATCCAGATTTCAACTGTCAGATCTTTTGGAAAATTAAGCAACATGTCTTAATCATTTTTCATTTAATAATAATTCAAAATATCAAGGCATAATACTGGAAATTAAAACAACAATACAATGACAGTGTCAATTTTTTTCATACAAGTTTCCACAAAAAGATAAAAAAAAAAAAAGATTTGCAAAACTCCAAAACAGGTAGACAGATTTTTCTTCAATTTACAGGGTAGATACATCTTGTTATGCTAATCTTGTTTGCTATCAATACTCTAACCATAAAAGTCAATTCAGCAACTGCTAAAACTTTGAAAATAAAACAATATTTCGGGAGCAACAACTCTAAAAAAAAAGTAGTTATATTTTTTCTCTGATTTGCATGATGGATACACCATGTAGTGTTGATAATTTTTTCAATTTATACTTAGCTTCTATAGTTTTGAAATATTGGCAAGTAAAAAGTGTTTTTAAACTAGAGGCTCCTAAAATCCTGTGTCGCTCAACTGACTCTACTTGGATTTTTGAAATCATATAAAACTAGATGTGTCAAAACGACACGAATGATCCTGTCTCAAATAGTTGAAAAAACTGCAATTTCAATAACACATGTGAACACAAACATGAAGGTAGTCTCACAGCTTAAAATCTGTAGGCGTAGAGAAAAATGTCTGTATAACTTTGATTTTCAGCAATTATTAAAGTTGTAAACCCTTAATTTTGGCAAAATAAGTAGAGCTGAACGCAACTTAATCTGTAACAAATCATAGTTAGCTTACATACCAAAATTCAGTCCATTATCTTAAAGCATTTAGAAAAAAGCAACGTTTGATGGTTTGTTGCGGAATGACAGAATTACGGAATGATGGAATTACAGATTAACGGAATTTCGGACAAGGGTAAAACTATAAGAGGCCATCTTGGATGACAGATTGGTCACGAAGTAACATCACTTGGTCAGCACCTTATTAGGAACATTCTAACTCGTATATTCTATTTTCGTACATGTTGGTTGATAAATCTAGACAAAAATCACAAACAGTATTTTTGACATCCTAGATGAAGCAGACAAACTTTGGAACATTGAACTTTCTGAAGAAAAGATTTTTAAAGAAAGTTTAGGGACAATGAACAGACAGACAGATGGATGCAAAGTTATGGCAAAAGATGCAATTTTTCAAGCAGCACCTGTGTATACCTTCATATAGGAACTGACCCCCCCCCCCAAAAAAAAAAATGACAAAGGGCCTTCATAATTACAATGTACAAGTTACACTGTACTGTTTCTGCAACAAGAATGAAAGTTGTGATGAAATGTCTGCCATAATATCTGTTGTGAAGTCCTCAGAAATAGCATGAACATTCAGCACTTTCCATTTCTGCCAAGGTGTTTTGCAAATCCTCATCATCAACTTCATTCAAATTCTCAATTTTAACTAAAGATGACTTTGTTGGCTCTTTAGATCCAAGTTTTACAAAGTTTGCAAATAAACTCTTCACTTGAGATGTAGTTAACCACTCATCAGTGTTACATTTCTTTGTTCCATAATCGTTTCTTAATAGCTTCAAGTTACCACAGATTTGATCAAAATTTGGTCTTTTTTCTGTAGCACTGCATTCCATATATATCTCATGTAAAAATTCTTAACCTTAGCACTGCCCAGAGCTAACTTTAAGAGGACTTGATATGAAATTATCCCTGTGCCTGGTTGCACACTGTTTGCATATTCCTAAAATAATAAATATACATGTGATTTACAATACTACAGCCAAATAAAATAGTTATATTTAGGTATTACTAAATTATACGTGTTTGTATAAAGTAATGCGGGTAAGTAACCAAAACTTGTATTCTATATACATGATATATAAGTTACTTAGTAGTGAAACAACATTTTGTGTTAATGTTTTGCTCTAAAGAAATAAAGAGCTGCGATATAACTTCATGATACGTCTGTTGCCCTTTTAACTTGTCTTTATATTTTTAAATGATTTTTTTTGGTACCGTAATTATACTATTAGTTAACTCATTTGAATTGTATTACATTTGTAATTTCAAGGTCTTTTATAGCTGACTGTGTGGTATGGTATGGGATTTGCTCATTGTTGAAGGCCATACAGTGACCTAAAGTTGTTACTGGAAAATCCCCTCTTTTCAGAGCATAACAAATCATAACACTGAAACATAAAATCTTAAATTTATAAAAATTGAAAGGGAGCATAGATTACGTCAATGCATATAAACAATTCACCAAAGTTTAATTATAGTTGATGGTAGTATGTTTTAGTAATTGTACGAAAACTGGATAAAACTTCATAACATGGAAACAAAAAATCTGAAATTTATGAAAAAATAAATTGAAAGGGAACTTACGTACAGTGATATAAACAATGCAACAAAGTTTCATAATCAATGATAATAGTTAGTGTAAGTGTATTTCAGTAAGTAACCAAAGTGTGGGCGACGGACGGACAGACAGATAGACAATGATATACCATGATACGTCCCGTCTTAGACGTGCGTTTAAAATGTGTTTTTGTAATTCTAATTCAACACAGATACATGTTGTATTTAATTAAGAAAACCCAATATGAGAGCCCACAACTTTTTGCATGTGCCTGTCACAAGTTAGGACCCTGTAATTGAGTGGTTGCCGTTTGTTGCTGTATGTCATAATTATTTTTCATTTATTTTTTTGTACATGTACCATAAATCAGGCTGTTAGTCTTAATCTCTCATTTGAATTGTTTTATATTTGTCATTTCAGGGTCTTTTATAGCTTGCATTATGGTATGAGTGGTGCTCATTGTTGAAGGCTGTACAGCGACTTATATATAGTTGCTAACTTCTAGTTCATTGGGTTTCTGGTGGAGAGTTGTCTATATAGCAATCATACCACATCTTATTTATATACTGAAAAAGAGTGAGATACATGTAAAGTCACATATCATGCCTATGCAGTACTTAGTTGCCTTTACTCACTCCTTCTGTGGTGAATTCACATTAAAATATCTGTATGAAGGCTTGTCAGAGAAAATGAATTTCAACCCCTAAAGAATACAAAAATTTCTAACCATGCGAGTACTCTCAGATCTGTTCCTAGTGTCTTTTTGTTGTCGGGATTTACAAGTATGGTACCCGGACACGTCCACTTGTATTTTTGTCCAAGTGATGAGTTTTAAAGCCTTTTTTAACTGATTTTTATAGTTCGTTCTAATTATCTTGTACTGTTATACCACTGTCCCAGGTTAGGGGGAGGGTTGGGATTCCATTAACATGTTTAATCCCGCCACATTATTTATTTAAGTGCATGTCCCAAGTCAGAAGCCTGTAACTCAGTGGTTGTCGTTTGTTTTTGTGTTACATAATTTGTTCTTCGTTAATTTTTTATACAAATAAGGCCATTAGTTTTCTCGTTTGTATTGTTTTACATTGTCATATCAGGGCTTTTTTGAGCTGACTATGCGGTATGGTCTTTGCACATTGTTGAAGGCTGTACGGTTACCTATCATGCCTATAGTTGTTAATGTCTGTGTCATTTTTGTTTCTTGTGGACAGTTGTCTCATTGGCAATCATACCACATCTTCTATTTTATATGGCCACAAATAATACCTGATGAACAATAGACACCAAAAAAACCCTGATATCAGACTTTCTGTGCCTACGTTTTAAAAACTTGATTTCGGAGTATAGAATTTGTGCTCGAAAAAACAAATCCAGAATTTCTATTGGATAAATTCAGAGTCTGAGAATACAATGTATCTTTAAATAATTCTTTCTTAAAGTACCATAATTTTGTTGAAAATAAATGTGTAGCGGCAGATGAAGACAATAAATAATTTGTTTGCTTCAGTCTCAGATATAATCCCATTTCCCCTCGATCTTCATTGTACCCATATAAGAAAATAATTAATTTTACTAAGCCTTTGACTAAAAATGAAATTTAACCTTGTAAACCTTGAACAAAATTAGGTCTAAATAAAAATCCTAGCCCACTCTTCTCCCAAAATTCAATGGTTGTCCTCTTTCATATTTTAAGCAAGCTTTAAAAGCCGGTAATAATATGTTACAATGTACATAGTATTCAATACCATAGGGCTAAATAAAAAAAGTATATGGGTTTACTCTATCCCTACATGTACCTTCCCTTACCATGCTAATTTTATCCCTTTAAAGTTTTTTTTTTCATTTTTGATTAAGCCCTGTTAAAGATTAAGTCACAATGCTGCCCCAATAGACTCAATGTAAAAAACTATTTTTTTTTTAAATACCGTCCTAACTACCCTATTTTTTCAGCATGTGTTAGTAAACACACATACATTTTGTACTTCTGTTTTTTGGTTTTATAGAATACATTTCAGTCTATTTTGCCCCATAAATCTTATCTTTGTGTGTATGTATGAAGAGTGGTTGTGTTTTTACCTGATCCTATGTTGTTGACCTCTCTTGTCTTCAACTAATATTCCTTGCAAACTCTTGGTGAGGCACATCTGTCTACTTTTGCCTTGCTGGATGCTTGTTGTTCTGGATAGCAAAATTTCAGCTTTCTCCTTCTCCAATAAATTCCAAAGAAGTCTCTGTGTTGTTGGCATATGTTTAAATTGAGCAATCTAACATCAATATTAAAATATCTGGTACGATATACAATTATTAAACCCTCTGGGTAATTGTAAAAGTCAAGACGTTTGCCCTTTTTGAAGATAGAGTTTGGTTCACTTTGACTTCTTTCCAGACTCTGCAATCCACTCAAATGTATTTGTGTGTTCTTATCACATTGTGAAATAGTTATTGTTAGTGTGTTATCGTGATAATTTGGAGGTTTTCCATAAGAAATACCAGTAAAATGTCAGAAGTCACATTTCACATTTTCATTCTCCATGACAGACAAGTTGTGATAACATTCTGTTTTCAAAACGGAGAGTGTAAATAAGGGGAGTTAAGTCAGTCAACACCTGTGACTGTGTTTCCCCTTTTTAAAGGATTTTTTGGCAATTATACATAAAACTAATGACAAAATGTATGTAAAGTGTATCATGCAATAAATTTATATGATTCAGGTCTTAGGTAAACTAAAAGTTGAGGGTTACCGGGTTTTAATTAGAATTAAAAAAAATCAGAAATTTATCAAAATAAAGGGAAGTTAGATGTAAAATTCAATATTTTGCAATTATTTGCCGAAATTGGATTTTTGATATTTTTGACAATATTAACTTGTCTATTCATTGCAATTAATTTCGTGAAAAAATAAATCCCACTTTAGAAGATTGATGGACTCAAACTTCCTTCAAATCTCATTATGGCCAACACGGACTTCTACACTACCCCCCTACTGAATAATCGTTAGAGACAAATCTTTCAAGACATGTTTTTTTTTTGTCTATTAAGGTGATATTTAGCAAATATAAGTTTAAATGGTCAGTAAAACTGTCAAAAACCACAATTTACTGAGTTGAAACTATACACATTTTCACTAATTTTTAAGTGATTTTTTAGGCATTATGCAAAAGAAGCTGTTTCTAAAAATAGACATGATGCAACAAAGTCTAGGAAAGATTTTCCCTTTTCCTTTATATATAAGATTTCAAAAATATAAAAAAAAATCAAAAGTTCCGACCTGCCATTTGGACAATATTTTCGATTTTGCATGGTTGTCTGGCAGACTAGCTCTTAAAGTCATAAGAAACCTCAAATTAAAAAAACATAATGCATATGTTTTTTATAACTCAATGGATAGTTTTCATTATAAAACTTATGTACATATACTTTTTTCTGAAGAAAATTCTTTAATTTATTCATATTTAGAAAAAGTTTACTTTATTTTAATTGCTTCCTTCCAGCAAGCAATTCTCCCGACATATTTTCCGTATGCAAAGTGACCTCAGTGTGACCCATCTCGTAAAAACCCGGTGGTGGCAATACGCATGGATGTACTTAAAATAAACTATTATCTGAATAAACATGTTAAACACGTGCTCAATTTCCATGCTTTATTGTTGATTTTTTGTCGATTGTTGACAAACAGGTGACAATCGTTAAACTTCGGTTTTAAAACACGAACTTTAATTACCTGCCATATTTTCACAACAACACTGACCGATTGAAAAAATAATGACAATTATACGAAATTTCCACGAAAAAAATGATAAATTCGTGCACAGTAGACTAAGTTTATGATGTTTGTATGTATTGGTTCAAGAATTGGAAGAATATTATTTTTCACCGGTCACTCGTTTCTTATGACTTAAAGGATAAATACATCTAAGCTTTATTGAAATTTGATATTCTCATCAAAACATAAACCAACAAGGTAAGATTGCAGAACAATGAAACTCAGGCTAGGGTGGTTTCGTAGGGGTGATTTTGCTCAAACCACCTGTAGCAAGTCAAAGGAACTAGCATTTAAGTGAATTATCAGTCCAGTGGTAATGTTTGAAGTCTTTCTATATGACTTCTAGCAAAACTTGTCACTCTCATAATATAACAATTGAAATTAACAGTGAACTGCAATATTAACCACCCTTACACAGTTCTAAAAACCCTGCGGCAATTTCCAGAGGAAATGAGCAGAAGAAAACAAATCATGCCTTCTGTTGTTCGCCTAATTCTTTTGAATTAAAGCAAGATAATAACATTTTATAACGTTTTGATATATCGTACTTGTAATTTGGATCTTTTGGTTGAAGTGAAGCAAAAAAATATATAAAGGTGCAATATGTATTAAATGTATATCGCTTTTAGAGATAAAAAAAAAAGAAAATTGTTCTAGTTGACAGAACTAAGTATGGTTATGACATCTGTAATAATTGTATTTCGAAAAATGTATAATGGCTTTGTCAATAACCTATCAACGAAAAGTGTGACATCCCTTGTGTATTGAGATTACAAGTAAATCGTGTTTCGTAAGCTTAAAGTATTTACGATCCATATTTTCCCCGATTTGGCAAAACTGATTTATTATGATATGTGTTCAACCATTGATAAGATACCAAAATAACTGGAGAGGTATTTTTCAAAATACTTGTTTTTAGTATTGTTTTAAATAGAATATTGATATTAACATGAGTGCTCTTTCTTTTCTTTTTTTTAGGAAATACTTAATCGTGCTCTCAGGAAAATATAATTCTCAAATCTTAATTAGCAGGAGTAACTTTCCCTGAATTACTCTTCAAACAAGAAAATACAAAATGTTTTATGAATTTCTACAGAAACCTTTTCACACAATAAAATTTGTTAACTCACTGATGAGTCTTATGTAGACGAAACGCGCGTCTGGCGTATTAAATTATAATCCTGGTACCTTTGATAACTATTTATTATACAATGTCTTGATTCAACCTACTTTAAATCAAAATGAATGCAGTCATAAGGATTGATTATATATGCATACTGTTTGAGTCAAGGTCGGAGGTAAAAACAGCATGGAAAGCTTATACAGTCAATTCTATTTTAGATCTGTTTGTTTGATATAAAGTATTATTTTCTTTGACACGTGACCAATAAATACATACATCTTGCACAGGTGAGCCACACCACGTCACCAAACAATCAAAGTTTTTCGAATTTGGTCTAAATATACATCCCATACTAATAAAACGTCATTAGAGCTATGTTCATTATTGTTCATAATGCTTTTAGTTCAAAAGAGTGGTTGGTTGGGTTTCTTTGTTTTGGTAATTTGTTTAAGCAATGTAATTATGATGGAACAAACATTTTTACGAACAAAGCAAGCAAATCAACCAAACATTTAAATTACAATCATTAGGAAAATACATGTAATGTGCAAATACCGTATTAACATTAGACACAAAATACCGAAAGAAATACTGGTGACATTCGAAAGAGAAGACTACATATGCTTAACCTCTCGAAGGTGTATTTGAATAATCAACATTAAGGATGTATTCCTCTGACTTTTCAGTCTCGTTCAGTCTCGTTATTTCCAAAACATGTGATACAAGTGGAAAATATCAATGAATTTTAAAAATAATGTAATCAAACATAACTCTGTGAAAAAATTGTGTATTTACAATGAACGGCTTTTGAGTAATCCAGTTATCAAATGTTACGACCAATCAAGTCGGTATTTTTAGCCAAAATTTTAGAAAATGGGTGAGGGATACAAAAAAAAAATGATTTTACAAGAATCATGTAAATCCCATATCATTTTGGTCTTTTCAAATATCTTAGATATATATTTTTTCAATCATTTATAAAAAAAAAGTTGAAATAATATGCACTTTGTTCTAAAAACTGAGAAAAATCACAAAAACAGAAAATGGACAGAATGGTAAATTTTACACAAAATGCGTAAAAATATGATAAAACTTTCTTATATTGACACCTACCTATAGTTTTTTTTAAGTTAAATTTATTTAGATTGGTCCACTTCATCTTTATAGAAAGTATGAAAAAAAGTTTAATTGTAGAACTGTGATTTTTTTACGATAATAGCCCAAAAATAGGAAAAAATCGATAAAAAAAATAGGAAAATCATCAAATTTGGCTTTTTCAAAGGGCCATACCAAAAAAAAAAGCACAACCATATGATTTTTTCTTCACCAATTATTTTGCTACAGTCTTATAAACTCAAAAATCAGGTTAAGAAAAAAAGTGTAATTCTAGAAATTTTTGGCTCCTATGAGATGTGCATCCTTAAATGAGAACATTTTATAAAAAAAAAAACAAGATTATGAGATTTTTATATGTTGTTACTTCTTGCTCAGAATTCAAGCTTAATATAAACTAACTAAAATTTTAATTTATTTTGGGTAATTCATAGACAGCTTTGTCTCCAGCACACCGAAATTAAATCACTGAATCGTGCATGCGTTGATAATTGGAGGACAATGATTTGACATGATTTATGTTATAAGTTGCAAATCATATCTACCTAGCCAGAATTCCGCCTCTAGATCTCCAAATCCATTTTCATAGGCTTCCCATCCTCTGTAAAAATCTGTCTTCCCGTTTATTCTTCTTTGAAACACCTAACAAAACATATCATGAGAAAAAAAAACCAATGAAATTGTCTTTTTGATAGTAATGCAGATGAATAATGAATACATGCGTGTATTGAAACTGTTCTAAGGGGAATGAAACTGAAGGTTGCACTTTTTAAATAAAGCTGTTTCTCAAACCACGCCTCGTTTAAGGAGATTAAGAATATTCATACAAAATTAATTTTGTTTATATACAGGTTCCCAGTTATGCTCTCTGTCTTCCATCTCATAAAGATATAACTTGGGAATGTTACCAGTAAATATACATGTGCATATTTTAACATTGAAATCTGTGGTAACCCTTCATTCGAGGTAGGGGTAGTTAAGAAATTAGTGTTAGTTTAAACTCTGAAAAGTTCAGGGCATATAAACGTTGAAAAAAGGCCCAGCCCTATAATTTGATCTTTAAAAAAAAATGTAATGCATATGAACTTTCAATTCTAGAATAATTTTTTTTTCAAAACTTCATAATAAAAGTGGTACGGATTTTGCCGTAAAAAGGATTTCCTTTGAAAAATTGCATTGTCAATATTTACAGAAATGCAACTTGTAAGTAAGCTAGAGCAGATTTAAGAAGCATAAGTTGATATGGTGAAAACTAGTTATTTTTGCCTCTTTAATGAAATTTGCAATATGCATCTAACAGATGTAGTCTGCGTTATGTGATTTCTGTTTATCAAAGGGAACATAATACAAAGGGTGCACACAGCTTTGAGTAATTGCTACTTTGTATGCTCACTGATTAAATTTACAACAAAGACACATGAATGATTTCATTCATTCGACGGATAATCTTGTATAAATGTTAAACGTTTTAATTTACCTACTAGAATTTATAATGTAGAATCAACTTCCGAATAAATAGATAACGGTGTTGAAAATGAACAAAAAACTCAACTTTTTGTCAAATTTTCATCCTTTTATATTTACAAAGTGGGTTTACACACTGTGCCTTTAACACACACGATACTCCCTTTACGTATTTATATGTGTTTTTTTTTTTTTTTTTTTTTTAAGATTATATTTTTTATTCATCATTCATATCTATACATACTCATGATACAATCGTTATACACATCATATTTTAAATATTATGAAGATAGTCCAAACAACACTACATACATACATACTCTCACACATTACATCATTTTCATTAAGAATTTTTATCTTTTTTTTCTGATCTTTAAATTTAAAAGAAGTTTAATAAAAAAAAAACTATCTCAAAAACAACAACAATCAATCGAATTCATATTTCACAACATTACTCTCAGTCACAATGGTTATTATAGCATGAACATAAATATTGTATATATATATGCAGATGGTTTTCCAATTCCGTCACATAACAACTTTTTTTTTACATTCTAAGCTGTTTACTAAAAGACTTGTTAGTTGAAATATTACAGAAAAGAAAGTTATTCGAAAGCATGGAAATCAATATTCTCAAAATTTAAAATTTATCTAATATAAACATCAATCATTTCATACAAACGAACAGTTTTTTGTCAAAAGCAAATTTAGCCATCAACAAAAGTTTATCGTTAGTATCATTCGGACGGAATCCATAAGTTCTCACGTCCATAAAGTCATGTTCTACATTTTTCTTATATATTTGATAATCTACATCATTTGGATTCACTTGTTCTACTTTATCAGATCCTCGATCATATTTTATAATATTTCCGGTTCCTTTCAATTTCGCGATGAATTTATCAGAAAACAGTCTACTTTTCTTTATCACCGCTTTTGAAATGATATCGTCGATTTCAACTGCAATTATATCATCATTATGACCATCGTCGTCATCTTCATCATCATCATCGTCTTCATCGTCGTCGTCATCATCATCATCATCATTATCATCATCATTGTCGTCGTCATCATCATCATCATCATCATCATCTCCATCATCATTTTTATCAGATTCATATGACTGCTCTGGATTTTCATTTCGAGTTGGTATTGTTGTATCGTTATCATCTGTTATCATAGTTTCGAATAATTGATGCTCACTAATTTCCTGTTGTTTTGTTTCTTTGTTTAAATCTTCCAATTCAACTTTTTTGGAATGTATGTTTGAAAAAACTACATTCTTTTCCTGTAATGTAAGGTCACCATTCTCTACTATAGTGTTAGTTTTTGCGCTCCTTATATTTGCAGTTTCATTTTCAATTAATTGATCATCATCCATATTGACAGTTTCTTGTAAAATACTTTTATTTCTATCTTGACTTGCATCTACTTTTGTAATTTTTTGAATATATTCAGCCATTCTTTTGTTATTTCGGTGTTCCGTAGATTTTGATTTTCGTTTACTTTGTTTATTATCACTATGTCCGAACATTATTGATATTCGTGCTTTACTTTCATCCCCGTGTATTGTGAATGTTAAATTGTCAAATATACTACATGCATTTTCTATAGACTTCATCAAATAAACAGGTAATTTATCCATATTGATAATAAATCTCAAGGTTAATATCTAGGTCGATGTTACAGTTATAATAACTCGGCTTAAAATGTCTTTGTGAAACAGGGACATCAAAGTTTTCAACATAGAAACACCACTTACTTTAAACTAGTAAGCTCTGCTGCCAAAACATGAATACGGATCCTGGAAATCCTGGAAATCCTACATATATTGGAGATTTGTTTTCCTGATGAAATTACCGTCCTTGCTTATCAAAGGTGCGTTCGATTTTTTCTCGATGTGTTTTTTTTTTGTATCAGCATGTGGACAGCGATTATGATTTTGATATTCAATGTAGAGATAAAATTATTTGACAAAATTCTAATGCATTTGCGCTTCTAGATTAAAGCACATCTGTTAAACAAACTTTCACATCTGATAGGTGTTTGAAAATTTATAATTTAATAAGAAACTATAGAATTAATATCAAATTTACGAACTTATTTTTAAAAATCTTGAAATTATGACATATTATTGCCGCTCCACTCTGCCAGTCATGACATAAAAATTAACCCTTCTTCCAAATCGTGTTATCATGTCAAAAGGGAATTGGCGAATGAGCTGAATAATAGGAATGACGCGCTCTGATTATACATGACACTACAATGTTTTACAAAAAAGGCACACGTATTGTGGTACAAAAGGATAACAATTATATAACAACTATGTAGAAAGACACACAATAAATAAATCAACGTTAGCATACACGCAATGATTGAAGTGTTTATATAAGTTGGTTAGAAGGATAAAAATCGTGTATATTTCTTTAAAAGAAATTGTTATATTCATTTCATAACAAATAAACCCTTAATAATTCCATGTATCATACATACAAAAAAACGCTAATTGATGTCATGTTTGTTATTTTGGGAAATTAGCTAAATTGGTATCAGTTTATTACTCAAAATATATATCTAGTGGTTATTTCAACATCCGTATCGATTCCGGAATAGATTAAAGTGTCGTAAGCTCTCAACAAAATAAATTACCGTCCAGCCGCCGTTGTCAATCTCAAAATCACAGTAGACGTCAAATCCAAATTCTGAATGATTTGGATATATCTTGTAGATTCCGTTTCCTTTTTTTGTTTTCACATCTTCACAATCAAGAGGGCGGTGTATGGACTTCTCTGTGGGAATGAAAAAAATAATTTATAATACTTTTTTATTAGAATAATATTTGCTAACCCTCAAACTATATAAATCTTAACAAATAGAAAAAAAAATAGAACTGTTGATATGGACGTGTTACGAAAGTAGCCCTGTAATATTAAATATAGGGTTACATTGGGTATACAGTTGTCAGAATTTCAGTATCATTAATATTTACTTTCATAATTATTTGATTTCATCGCAGAGTGATAAAGGTTACGATAGTATATCATGTAATAAAATAGAGAATGGAAATGGGGAATGTGTCAAAGAGACAACAACCTGACCATAGAGCAGACAACAGCAGAAGGTCACCAACAGGTCTGCACTGCAGCGAGACATTCCTGCACCCGGAGGCGTCCTTCAAATGGCCCCTTAACAAATATATATACTAGTTTAGTAATAATGAACGCCAAACTAAACTCCAAATTGAACACAAGAAACTAAAATGAGGAATAATACAAGACTAACAAAGGCCAGAGACTCCTTACATGGGACAGACACAAAAATGCGGCAGGGTTAAATATGTTTATGAGATCTCAACCCTCCCCCTATACCTCTAGCCGATGCGAGAAAGTAAACGCATAACAATACGCACATTAAAATTCGGTTCAAGAGAAATCCGAGTCTTGTATATGTATATACACACCTATACTAAAATGTTCAAATGCACAGCTCAAAATCTGACTCTTTTTCAAGAAATCAAATTCAAAGTATACAAGTATTGAACTTTGGACGCCAGACGAGAGATTCGTCTACATAATACTAAAAAAACGTCAAAACGGTAAATCAAATTAAATTTATATTAAGACATGCTTCATACTTTCGATAAATCAGATAATTTGTGTTACCAAAGTTAGTATGAAATATCTATTGTAATATAGTTTTTGTTCTACATTTATTAGACAGTTTAACACTTTGCGGACCGGAAATATATTTTCTTACAAACACATACTCGTCCTAAGTTGAACGAATTATACCTAGTAGCATAATCAGTCTAGTGAGTTAAACAATTTCCAACCATTTCTAATGTTGTGCTGGTACATCACTGCTTCGAATAAATTACCCCAGGTTAATTAAAGATTACTAGCTCACAGACAGAGAATGAGATTGTTGGGGTCCCGCTAACATGTTTAACCTCCCCACATGCTGCATTCCTATATATATCTGAAATCAGGAGCATTCAATTCAGTGGTTGTTGATTGTAACTGGTATACATATTTGTTTCACGTTCATTTTTATACATTAATTAAGCCGTTAGATTTCGCGTTTTCATTTGGGCGCCTTTAATATTTGACTATTCATGACGGGATTTGCTCAATGTTGAAGGCCAAACGGTGACCTATAGCTGTAAATTTCTTTGGTATCTTGTTAAGAGTCTCTTTGGCATTCATACTAAGTCTTCTTTTCTTATATTATACAATTTTCGGTTTTTCAAATATTTTCACCCTGAGCATTACCGAAAAAATATATATATACACTGTCGAGATGTGCCCCTGGATCAACACAGTTCTTCTCGTTAATATTATTAAGATGAATGTTTTGAAATATAATGGAGTAAAAATTTGTTATTGTGTAAATATCAAAGCAATTTGCCAAAATTTTCTTTGGGTAAAATCATATAAAACAAAGTACTTAAAGTCATAAGAAACCTCAAATTAAAAAAAAATATGCATATGTTTTTTTATAACTATATGGATAGTTTTCATTATACATCTTATGTACATATACTTTTTTCTGAGGAAAACTCTTTAATTTTTCCACATTTAGAAGAAGTTTACTTATTTTTAATTACTTGCTTCCAGCAAGCAATTCGCCGACATATTTTCCGTATGCATAGTGACCCGAGCGTAACCCTCCTCGTAGAAATTCGGTGACCACAATACGCATGGATCTGTCATTGAAATAAACAAATATCTGATTCTACATATTAAACACGTGCTCAATACCCATGCTTTTTGTGATTTGTTTACTATAAGATGACTATCGGTAAAACTCGGCTTCAAAACACGGCATTTAATAAGCAGCCATATTTGTTAAGTCATAACAAACAGAGAAAAAATTGACGATGATATGATATATTTGCGAAAATATTGATAAAATCATACACAGAGAAATAAGTTTATGATGTATACATGCATTGGTTCAAGAATTGGACAAACATTATTTTCACCACTCACTCGTTTCATATGACTTTAAAGTAGATTCATGGTATAACGTCATCTTGAAAATTGCACAGAAAGTTATACTTTTTAATATATTTTTGATATAGCAAAGTGAAATCTTAATTTTTGCAAAGAATAAAAAAAATTATGTCTTAAAAAATAAATACTTATGATCTACCTTAAAACATTATATGTTATACTGGTACAAAAGTCTGTAAGGTATTTGAATATTACTTATTTAAGTATCAGTGTATTATTTTAACCATTTTGATTCCTAATGTTCGGACATTTGTAGCAAGTGTCTTATATAAACAAAAATACAACATGTTCGACAGTTCAGAACGGTTTTGCTTTAAAGGCCTGGAAAGCTGAAAGATAAATTCGTTGATAAAATATTTCCGGTTTCAACATTTGTTATGTGGTAGCTTTCACATTGAAGTATACACCATAACTCTTTGTATGTATATAAATGTTAAAGAGGGACGAAAAATACCAGATGGGCTGTCAAACTCATAGACCGAAACAAACCGGCAACGCCATGACTAAATATTTAAAAAGACAAGCAGACACATAATATTACAAAGACAAAACATAGAAAAAACTAAAGACTAGGCGACACCAAGCCCACAAAAACCTGGGTGTTATATCAGGTGCTACGGAAGGGTAAGCAGATATTGTTCTACGTGTGTCATATGTATATGATTATGATTGTTGTGGTCAGTTAATGTCGATAAATTGAGAACAAATCATGCAATTAATACTTTAAAGAACACCGTATCAATAAATTTGTACATCTTACCGTTTTCTCCATCTTTCTTGCCAAGCGTTTCATTAATATATTCGGTCAAATTTCTTTCAAAATAAGTCATTTGTGATTTCAAATTCACTTCTAGATCTTTCATTTTTGTTTCAAGTGCATCACTTACAAACTGCTCAGATTTCACAGTCTTCTCTATATTTCCTATTCTTACTTCTAGTGCATCACTTAAAAGCTGCTTAGATTTCACAGTGTCTTCTATAGCTTTCATTTTTGTTTCAATTGCATCACTTACAAACTGCTTAGATTTCACAGTCTGTTCTATTGTTTTCATTTTTGCTTCAATTGCATCACTTACAAACTGCTTCACACGTTCGTTTGCCTTCGACATGTCAATACTGGCAACTAATGGAGCATTTTGATTGTTAAGTAACCGAACCTCTACATCATTACTAGAGTTTAATGTGGCCGTTGATACTAACACAAACACTGATAATCCATGAATCAAAATTGTTAACATTTTTATTTCTTCTTGATTATGTTGCATGTAGCATTTATGACTGCTATATTAGCACTGGCACTTTCCAAATTTTATACTAACATTTCTTCTCAAATATTTTTGAAAGTATTCCAATTACTTTGTTCTTCGTGTTTCCTAGCTTAATTAAATCCAGCTGGCTTTTTCAATGGAATGTTTACTTTCTCAGTTTTAGATGAAATGAAGGATGTTTATGCTTCGTCGTAATTATGAGTCGAAAGAATAAACTATTTATTGAAAATTCCCTCTCCTCTTTCATGAATGTTTGGAATAAAAAGATTATATAATAATATAACATACTTTATTTAAATAGGGTAATATGTTTTGTTACAAAACTCATCTCCGGAGGTCACTTTGTATATCTCAAAATATAATATAATATAATAGCCCAGGTGGTCGTGTGGTCTAGCGGGACGGCTGCAGTGCATGCGATTTGGTGTCACGATATCACATAAGCATGGGTTCGAATCCCGGCGAGGGAAGAACCAAAAATTTGCGAAAGCAAATTTACAGATCTAACATTGTTGGGTTGATGTTTAGACATAATGTACACAGCCATGTATCACCATCATTGATGGCGATCCGATGGATACATCTGTTGTAGGGTTGTCACTGACTCAGACGTACTTATGAATATAATTATTTTCTGTGACTGTATCTTACATTAATTTGTAGGATCCTTTACTATAGATAATTTAGCTGATCTGTAACAATAACATCTTCATGCCTTATATATCATGTACTGTTGTACGCCGCTAGATTCAAACTGACGTGGAAAGGTAACACATGCCCACCGGCTGTCATACAAGTAAGAAGTGTAGCAAGCTTTAAAACCAGGTTTTATCTAAAAGTTTCTACCTAACAAAATAACTGTACAAAGTCAGGAATATGATAGCTGTTATCCATTAATTTTTATGTGTTTGAGCGTTTTATTTTGTCATTTGATTAGGGATTTTCCTTTTTGAATTTTCCTAGGAGTTAAATATTTTTGTAATTGTACTTTTTATTAATGATAAGAGTTTTTCAAGAAAGAGAGGTTCGTTAAAATGGTTAAAACAAATATTTTGATTATTTTAAGATCGGGATATGTAATTTTTTTCTTTTTTATTTGTTTGCCATGGCTTTGTCATTTTTTTTTTAGATTTATGAGTTTGACTATCCCTTTGGTATCTTTCATCCCTCTTTCTTTCCAATGCTTTGCCAAATGCAACCACATATATTGTCAATAATATGAGGTAAGACAAATACGAAGCTGAAAAAAGACCACGGCTTTGAGTAATGTAACGTCACGTTAACCATGATCTTGCGATAATGATCTCATCAAAGATACACATACATACTATCAACGCATGCACATTTTTGCAGTTGATACTTTAGCACTAAATATTTAAACAATTATCTTTGAATAAGTATAATGCTATATACTTTTAAATAATAATCCTTGTACATTTGATAACTATATATACATATATTGATATGAACAACGCAAAAATCACAAACATCCATTATGTTTCTGTAAAGCTATAATAAAGATAGAAAGCAGAAAGTGTTAACTAAAATTGATATAAAACATACAATAGTCGATTTGAAATATTAATATTCAAATAACAGTTTTAGCTTTTTCATAAAATGGCCGTTGGTGGTAACATCAAAGACTTGTTAATACCGTTAACGACAGCGTTCCAGAACATATGTTCACCGAAACCCTCTGTAAATATTAAATGTGGGGTTGTGTTTAGAAGTGTTCTTAGTTCACTTGTCATGTGATTAGAGTCAATGTGATGATACATTATTAAAACTAACGCATCCTTGCCTTGGCGACGTCTTCTCTCTAAGGCTAAGTTCACTTCCCAAAGACACCATTCGCTTTTTGCAAAATCATTGGACATAACCACGATAATTTTCCAACTTTTGTTCATGAATTTCTCAATATTATTTATAATTGGTTCTCCAATATGAAAATCTCGATGGTGGATACAAATTTTCAGTTCATTATCTTCCAATCTTTTGATCAGTTCATTATGTACCCACTGTCGATCAGATTCACAATAAACAACAAAAGCGTCGAATTCGAAATCGTCGCAGGACGATAGTTTTAAATAACCTTTTTTAATACGGTGATGAACACGGGCAAAATAAATCAAATTCTTCAAGTTAAAGTGACATCTATACAATATTAGCGCTGAGAAAAATACAAAAATTAAAACTGAGCAAACAGATATAATAATAATGGATGTGAAATAATTGATTCCGCATTCTGCCTCTGATGGTCTATAACTATCAAGTAACGAGTTCTTTAAATTCTCAGGATATGCACAAGAGTAAAATTTAGGCCAATTACGTATCTTTTTTGTAATATTTGTTGACCGCAACATGTTCAAAAACCATCTTTGATCACATGTACACCAAAACGGATTGTTTGAAATTTCAAATACCTCGATTGTATTTAACAACATTGTTGGAAATGATGTTTTGTTTATAATGTTAATTAAATTTCCATCCAAATGCAAGTTTCGTAAACTTGTCATATTTGCAAATGTTGATGGATTCCATCGAGCTATTTTGTTGCCAATTAGATTTAATTCTTTTAAAAATGGCATGTTTTGTAATAGTCCTTCTGGAATTTCTGCTAGTCCAGTAGTTTCCATATGTAATTGGTGCAACTTTTTCAACGGGGAAAGAATCCGCAGTAAATGCTGTTTTTTATGAGGCAAGTAATTTTTACTTAAATCCAGATTTCGCAAGTTTGTGGTGTTAATAAACAGATCCCGGAAATGGTACGAATTATCGTTATCGAATCGAAAACCATTTTGTCTAAATTGTAAAATGCGAAGCGACGTATTATTAAAAGCCTTCATTCGAATTTTTTTAAGTCGCGGAATAGAATTAATAGATAATCTAATAAGACTTGACAACATAGAAAAACCGTTTGTTGTCAACTCTGTCATTATGTTACCATCGAGAACTAACATTTCCAGACTTTGTAAGCAATTAAATGAAACTGGTAATATGAATCTAATTGCATTTTCTGAAAGTGTTAAATTTTTTAACACTGGTGCGAGACTATGCTTTTCTGTTGCATCACAAAAATCTGGTATTTTAATTATATTATTACTAGTTAAGTCAATTGCTTCCACTGTCTTCAACCCATTAGCATTTACATCTGTAATAGAACATTTTCTGCAAACGAACTTCCTCAATCCAGATATTGGTGTAAATATTGAGGCATTAAATATTTCAAAATTATTTTCACTTAATGACATTATTGACAATTTAAATCCAGCTAAGTTGGCAAACAAACTCTCCGGTAGTGAGTTCCAATCGTTACGTTCAAAATACAATTCTTTCAATAGCGATACGTTTAAACTTTTCAATGATGATTTGAAATGTAAAACATCAAATTGTTTTTCCCATGAAATTTCTAAACTTTGCAAATATGTTAGATCTTTAAACGCATCAATTGTTATTGTCTGTACAGAATTATATTTCTTAAATGCCAAGTGAATGATTTTGTTTGATGAAATGTTTTGAAAAGTCTGTCTCGTCATATGCGGTAAATAACAACATCTTAGTTCCAGAGTCAAAACAAATCCTTTTATCATTGGAATATAATGCAAATTTCTGCATGTCACTTTATTATTATGAACATAGTTGCACTTAATGGCAACTTTTGGACACTTTTCATAGCTTTCAGTAAGACACACACACATATATCCAATGCACACATAAAATACATTCAGAACAAACATCTTCATATCCTTCACTTCAAAATAACAAATTACTTATACAACGATAACATTATGCTAACTATATAAATGAAATGTTTATATTTCCTTATTTAAGTTTATAATTTCACTTCATTGTTAATTAGATGCAAACATTTAGTTTTTATTTCCGGTCACAGTATTGTTAAAATGTTCATATAATTTGAGCTCAGTATGATATCAACGTCAATAATTTCCCCAATTCTTTATGTTGTTTTCATTTCAGGTGCACGCATATCATTAACAAACTGTAGACATTTATAAATATATGGAAATATTGTAAAAATCATGTCACGCTGTTTTCATCCCTGATATAAGAAGTGTCAATGGGGTGTTTTCTTATTATCATATTCTATATATGCAGATTGGTCACAGGAATGTTGTTTTAAGCAAGACCTTGCCATAAGAACTTATGTATCTTTATCATTAATGCGGATATTTTAATATTCTTACCCTATGTACATTTTTCGGAACTTTTGAATATCCATTAAAAAGGCAATGGTAGACCCTTGTACGATATGAAAGTTTCAATCCAAATTTAATGTAAACAAACTGTGAAACTTGTGTTTTCACGAAAAAAACATGCTAAATCCGTGATCAGATAAACAGTTGTAATTTGGGGTACCAACTTTACTTTTGTTTGTGTTCCCGTAGATAATGCAAATTCATATTAATTAAAGAGGTTGTTAAAAATATTTTTAATATTATGGCATGGATCTATTTAAAACATCTTTTAAATGTAACGATCTAATTAATCTTTTCAATCAGGTATACTGTACAATATTGTTTACCCATATAATTATGAAAAACTAGAAGAGAGTACTAGTAACTGTAGTCAAATCTCATGACGTAAACGTTGTATATACTACAATACTCGTTTTAATCAGAGTGAAATTTTGATATGTTATTTTATTCACCGTGAAGATCCTCTGTCATCATGTGTTTGCTCTAATGATGAATTAGGTTGACGTGAGTGTATATTCGCGTTCGAAATACTTCCTGATAAAAAGCGATAATTACAGTGATAAAATTTGCAAATCAGTCATGTTGTTTTATTTTTAAAAGTCATTGAATTTAATTGAAGTAAAATGTCCGGTTGATTGGCATAGTGTTTGTTCGACTAAATCGATTTTTTTTATTTCCGTAATAACCAGGCAGAAAATAAGAGAAAATAAAACCGATTAAATGCTATTTAGCAAGCATAAAAAATGTATTCATTATCTTTCATCTTATTATAAGAACTATGCATGTGTATATCATAAATGATGCATAATTTCTTTGTATTTAACAAAACATTCAGATTTCACATTGATCAGCCTTATAAGTTTACAAAATTTAAAACGCGAAGGAAATACAAAAAAGTATGAATAAAAGGGAAGGATTTGGTTAATTTTATATCTGTAATTTGGGGGAAAACGATAACATATACTCGTCAAAAAAATTAATTCTGTGGCAATCGAATTTCACTGGTTTCAATTATAATTGTGAATTGTGTTTACTCAATGCTCTTTAACTTCGTACTTTATTTGGCCTTTTTTAACTTTTGTGGATTCGAGCGTCACTGATGAGTCTTTTGTAGACGATACGCGCGTTTGGCGTATATACTAAATTTAGTCCTTGTATATATGATGAGTTTATTTACTCTTATCTCGAAGTATGCAGATATAGTAGAAGCCATTGAATTCTTTGTAGTATGACACATTGTGCTATCTTGCATATTTAGTTCAAGTGTTTGTGTCGCGTCTAACCTAAAAGACGTTTGGTTAGGTGATATTCATTCAAAGAAAATTCACACTCGTAAAACTCGTTGAAATCACTCGGACGACGGTTCCATCCGAGTAAAAAGATAAATTACAAAAATACCGAACTCCGAGAAAATTTTTAAATTGGAATCAAATGGCAAAAACTAAAACAAGTAAAGCAAAATTAACCGAACTGGCTTTAGTTTCAGTAGAAATCACAAATGAACGTGTCTTAACTAAATGGGGTTTAATGAATAAGGAAGTGGGCTCAATTCTTGGATTATACATCACACCCTATGTGGATAATTGAGTTTTTACAGAATAGAAAAGGCTGATGTATATTTGAAATTCAGCAATGTGTCATGTCGAATTTAACTGTCTACAAATTTGAAAAAAAATTATACACGAGCATTACTTCGATATAAAGTCAGCCGCCAGATATCATATATATATATATATATATATATATATGTTTACTGAGATGTAAAGATTGATTCTTTCAGGAAAGCCTGTTCGATAAATCAACCTCTCGGGTATTTATATGAGAGATGCATAAAAACTGCCTCTATACTCTTATGTATGAAACTGTGAGACATTTAATTCATTATCCCTCATGAGATGATTTGAATAATGTTTATGTTTCTTTTTCATTATGGATTTGAAGAATAAACTATGTATCAAAATTTCTCTCCCCTATGTTGTTCATAGTGTTTCCCTTTTTTTGTTTTTATATAGATTTATTCGTTACTTATTCCTTATAGTCTTTATTCGATGCCTATTTGTTACTTATTCCTTATTCAGTGTGTATATGCTATTATATGTATATATGCTTTGTGTTCATTTGATAAGTTAAGCCCCTTACAATTGATTCTATAGTGTTGTCCTAGGTGATGGGAAGGTTTGACTCAATCTAACTAGTTTAACCCCGCCACATTCTTTATGTCATGCTTGTGTTTGTCCTTAGTCAGGAGCCTGTAATTAGGTGGATGTCGTTTGTTTTTAAAATATCTTTGTTTTTTTGTTCAATATTTCTACTAAAATCAGGCCGGTTTTTTTTTAGTCCGTATGGTAAACTATAGCAATAATTTCTCTACCACTTGGTCATTTGGTAGATAGTACCTCATTGGCAATCAAACTACATATTGATATTTCTATATCATAGAAAAGCATGATAGTGCTCAAAGTAGAAAAAGAAGCACGATTGGATTCTAACTCATGTTATCAGCTCCACAATTTTTTTAAATAAAATTGAGAAAGGAAATGGTGAATATGTCAAAGCAACAACCACCCGACCATAGAGCAGACAACAAACGAAGGCAACCAATGGGTCTTCAATGTAGCGAGAATTCCCGCACCCGTAGGTTACAAATGTTTGTTTATAGATCTATTGTTGTAGAATTTGCATAAAAAATAAAATTTGTAAATAAAAAGAGATATTTGCTTCCTACCTTCATTTAAAGTTAACTTGTTTATGTTTTGGGTTTTGTTATTGGTATTTATTATTGTAATAATCAAAACAATAGACATTATATATATTTTCAGATGAAGGAGAGTACGAATGTACTGGATACCTTTCAAGTAGTAATGGGTACAAAGGAAAAACAATCTTAATTTTAATCTAGGGATTGAATATTGACACAATTTAAACAATACACGATAGTGCTTGAATAATTCACCGTTTTTTCATCTGATATATTATCTCTTATTCATATAATTTTTTTTGGCTGTAATTATCAAATACATTAGATAGAGAATTGAACCAAACATAAAGATAATCGTACCTTGAGTTTCAATAAATTTTATAAAAATCTTTTGAATGTATTTTCGTTGTGTGCCTTTCATTATATGTTAACGTTGCTACCCATGGTAACCAAAGACGGGTTTAAGGTAAAAAAAATAGTTAAATATGTGAATGTCAGTATCTGTATATTTTGTATACTTTTGTTGATGTTTTATTTATAAAATATCTCTATTGGCATGTCACAAAGACACCCCCTTGCTCTTATGTAGTACACGTTGTACAACTTTATTTGACCTTTCACTAATATTAGTTTTAGTGCAGACATATTCTTGGCACTTAATAATGTCGTTTTGTACATAAATATCAAGTTAGTGTTACTTTAGAATCCCAAACGTTGTAGGTGCACTCGACTCTTAATCTGAAGTGACAAGGTTGTCAGTTTTCTGACCGAAAGTAGGTTCTTCTCCACCAATAACAACTGATTGCCACGTAATAGCACATTTATAATGAAAGTGACGTAAAATACCAATCAAAAAATCCAAATGGTAAAAGGACCAGATTTATTTTGTGTCAAATATTTTTGTGGGACACTTTTTTAACAAATTTTGAAGAACATGGAACAGAAAATTTTGGTAGGCTATTATATAAGCTTCTTTATATTTTTTTCTGCTTATTATCCACGAACATCATTAATTTAATTTAATTGGAAAACCTAGTTTAGACAATTAGAAATCAGTCAAGATCGGCCTAAATTTACAAAAAACATAAACACTTATAAAAAAAAAAGAAACCGTTGACGAAGTTCCATACACATTTGCGAGCATTCAATTCAGATAAAATTGAAATATATAGCAGGAATGTATGATTGCAGTGCGACACTCCGGTGCTATTATTTAGGTTTCAAATAGATCGGCGGCTGTGTCTTATTACAAGGTATGATATACCAAATTAATTTTTACACAAACAATCTACACTTTTAAAACATGATTTTTAAATAATGTATTATATTTTTACTTTAGTATATGTTTTAAGTATTTTCCTAACTATTATTTTTTTCAGATATCAAATGCATGTCCAGATCTTCAAATGTTCCAAAATCATCTCTAAATGTTATCTTTATGCATATATTGTGTAGCATTGGCGGATCCAGGGAGGGTTCCTGGTGATCGAAACCCCCCTTTCTGGTTTAATTATCTACCCGCTTCATGGTTGAAATCCCTTTTTCGTGATGACTGGATTCGTGTCTATAATTCCAAAGTAATATTACTGGCCCCAGAAAAATATAATCAATCGTTTTCTGAAGTGATAGACAGTAAACACATTAAAAGCAACGTTTTCACAGGTTTTAAATCCCAACAGATCGGTTTCCAATTATGCAAAAACAGTTTCATGTATGTAGTGGTTGACGTCGACGATAAGAAAATTATTAATCACTAATTTTCAAATGAAATCCAAACTCACTCATCAACGTAAGTAACTCAAATTGTCTTTATAAAAAAGATCAGTTATTTTTTATTTCATTGATTAGCACACAATTTTTTCATTATCTCTAAATTCATTTGATAGAACATAATTTTCCGATTATCTTTAATTTCACTAATATTCACACTGAAGGAAAATAAAAAGTTCTAGATGTAGTTATCAATTTTATAATTGAATGTATAATTCTATTGTTTTGGAATGAACCAGTAGACAGCCAGACAGACGATGAATTAGTACGCATCGTTCTAGATACTTACACTACCTATATACGGTCTAACTACTCATATTATCCGGGCGTTTAATAACAACAAAACTATATACGCATATGCCATGGAACATATTTACGAGAAGATCATGCTAAACATACATTTTAAATGTAAATACATCAAATTAATTTAAGTTTAAATTGTGTTAAAAATTAAAATAAAATACCCCATAAGGATTTGATTACTATATCATTCAACAAATGATGAATATATTTACTTTTGAGAGTTGGGAAAAATCACTACCGACGGGTCCCATTTGTTCCTAGCAGTTGATATTTTATTTTTACATCTCATTCGCATGGTATCGTTGTTCTGTTCTGTCTCTAATACTTGCCACTTTGTTGAACCATAATCCGCCAATAGCATTATATCCACTATTCGTGAATATAAATGTTAACTATTGACGAAATATTTTCCAAAAACAAGAAGATCAAAGAAGCCAGAACATTTAACTTCACAGTTAAATATAGTAAAGATGTTTTATCAATTATTATATTAAATATGACGAAATTAGTATGCTTAGTAAATTAACCAATGCTCGAAATCCAATAAAAGTTGTTTGCACATGCGTATATTGACGACTGTAGAAAAATTCATTTCATCAAGTTTTTCATTAACTTCATTAACATGTGTTACAATTCGCAATTGACATATTTGACCTAGTTACGACAAAGTTCGCTTAGTGTTTAAAACCACTCGCTATGAAAAACACATTTGTTGGATTATAAACAAACAAAAAGGGCGGTTCAAAACATTTTTTGCCTTTTATCTCGAATTCGCATACGCGGTCCTCTCAGTACCAGAATCTATGACAAACATGACGATTTTGATTTTGAAATGTTCTATATCCCCTTCCTAAGTAGCAATATACCAACGTCACCTTCATATGGGATATACATTTTCCTTTATTCGGTATAGAAAAGCTTTCAGCTGCTACTCAGACTTATTACACAAGAGAGCGAAAGATACCAGTAATAAACTGACAACGGCATGGCCAAAAATGATAAAACAGATAAATAATAGTACACATGACACAACATAGAAAACTAAATACTTAGCTACACGAATCCCGACAAAAACTTGGGGGGATCTCAGATGCTCTGGAAGGGTACACAGATCCTGCACCACATGTGGCACCTGTTGTGTTAATCATGTTATTAAGAACCCAGTACCTAGTCTAATTGGGTTGACATTTTGACATTTTAACCTATTATGCCTGTTTGTTTTGTTTACACATTGTTGCCAATAAAATGCAATTTTATGAGACGATCATAAAGTGAGAGTTTTAGCTAGCTATAAAACCAGGTTTCTTCATAAGGAAAATATCTGTACAAAGTCAGGAGTAAAACAATTATTATCCATTAGTTTGAAAGAGTTCAGTATTTTTTATCATACTTTTTATGAGTGCATATCAGAAACTGGTTCTGCAAATTAATAAAAAAAAAAAAAAAAATGACAATTTTTCGAATTTGATTTCAGACCGTTAATGTGTAATCGTTATCTCAGTGTTTCACATGAATTCCAAAATGTGTTCATATTGTCTAAAATGTAATTGGAAAGCATTTAAATTACCGGTAATTGCACAAATACAATTGTCATATGAAAACAGAAATACTGTGAAAATATTTTAGGATTAAGCTGAGGAATAAACATTATACAAAAATATATATTTAATATCAGTCTATACGAGATTATGAGATTGATACTTTAACAAGAAAATGAGAACGAATGGAGTGATGATGATGATAATGTTGATGGATGACTGCTTAACTTCAAGTGGCAAATTAATATGCACATTTAGGTCGATAGCATGTTAGTATAATATGAATATTAACCCTGCTTTGTACTAGACCGACACGCTAAGCCGGATTTTTAATGTGTTAGTTTACAGGAAGACATGTCACTTTACTCGGACCCATTATTTTGATTCCGAGCCGACCAGTCATTGTTCTTACTCCTTAATGCCGCGTGCTTGGCGGAAATTAGCAAATACCAATTTAAAAATTTTCGGTTTGAGACCTCCCGCACTTTAGACGAAAACGCTACCACAACACCAATGAGGCGGTACCAAAACGGAGATGAGGGGGGACTTCAATAAAACAGAATTCCTCCCAAATATAATACATATGTTAATCAATGGAACATAAAGGATAGTGTGTATCAATACATGATATAGAAGCATTGAACGCACATGATAAAAAACCAATAAAATGCTCTTTCATTACTGCTCTTCATCTCAAGTCGAATCAATTTTTAAAATTGGGGCAAAACTGAGACCTCTCTGAAAGTTCAAGACAGCTTCTAGCATTGGTTTGAGTGGATTGTGAATGCTGATCACGACTCATCTGTGTATTGAACATATCAACAAATTATAAAATATATGAGGCAGAGATATCTTAACAATATTATCATTACATTTCCAACAATTATACTATAAATTACAGAAACAATACCCGTAAACACCACAATGTAGCACATTAAGTATATGTTAGATAACTAGGCAGGTGCTAAAGTATAAATAGGGTACACAATTCATGTAGACTGCGAAACAATATCAATTAACAATCTAAAAAGTAAAGTCACATAAATACTGACCTCCGAGGAAAATTCAAAACGGAAAGTCACTAATCAAATGGCAAAATCAAATGATGAAACACATCAAACGAATGGACAACAACTGTCATATTCCTGACTTGGTACAGGCATTTTCAAACCGGTAGCGAGAAAATAACACAGCACACATAAAATAAATTAATACAAGAATAAATACGTCAAAGATGTATAATAATATAAAGTTATTCACCTCAAGAACGGGAAAACATTTAATGATATACACAGAGCAAGAAAACATATTTTTTAATATAATGGAAACGAATGGTCACGGATATATATGGTATATCAATTCACAACACAAAATCACTTTACGCGCATGCCAAATCAAAAGGCAAAGAAAAGGCGCTTTGAGTGCCGCTTTACATCATCAAACAGCACACAAAACACCATCTTTATAAACAGACACGGGTGTGTTTATGTCAAGCCCTCGAACTACCATAAGACGTTACCAGTCTTCTCACGAAAAATGTATCTATTTCAAAAAGAGGATACTAAACATCTTCCATCAAATCAAAATCCATGTTTTTCTGCACAAAGTATTTTTTAAGAAGTAAGCGATAAAAAAAAATTTCAATTTTGTTTATATTTATCAGTTATATTACCGTGCACAAGTCAACAACTCTAGATCCAAGAATAGGTCGTTAGAAAACCAGGCTGAACAATAACTGATATCAATTAAGAGCCGGAAGTGACAATAGAACCATATGATACACATGCGTTAATGTCCACTAATAGACATAGTGTATAACTACCCAAAAGATGATGTGGACTGTCACGATACAGGATTTATTATCAAATAAAGTAATTGATATAAAAACGCTTTCTATGTAATACAATTGAAAACACATTGATCACGATTTGAATCCTATCATGGCGCTCGAAAACAATGAGTCAGATACAATAAAGCTGAATGAATAAAATGATGAGGTTCTAGACCCAATGAAAAAGTACTTAGGACAAATAGTGTCTTTTAAATCTGCAAATGTTTTCAGTTAAACTATTGATATTTTTTCATGAAGCTTATTTACGTATAGATATATTTTTAGTATTTCATTGTTGTATAATTGATGGCCATACTAGTTTTCTGGATAAGGATAGTCTGCAAGAAGGTATATTAATATCATCAATTCACCATTTCTCAAGGGTTAGTCATTAATAGTTTAAATTAAAAGGGACATTGACTTTCAAAGGTAGGGAGGAGCATTTTCCTTTTAAATATTATGTAATAACTAATTTTCGTCTTTTGTGGTATTTTTGAAGCAGTTAATACATGTATGATGATAACGTTGGTATTGGTGTTACTCTTGGTGAGAGCCAGTTATTCCTGTTGGTGTGTTGACAGTTTAGTTAACTGCACGTGCACAGATGAAATAGATGGATATATTTATGACTGTAAGACGCTAAATTGGACAGAGGTGAACGATGGATTTCCAGTCAATACACAAAAGATGTAAGAAATAAATATCTGCAACATGTGAAAATATCAGATTTGTTTATGATAAAAATAAACACAAATTACTGCAATCAGTCATGTTAGTATGCGTTATTTGTACAAATATTCCGCTTGTATCCTGCTTTAATTTTGAGCAAACGATATCAGTCATATTACAGTGAACGTCACATACTACTTTAGTGCCCTTTTCACGTACATGGTTTTTTCGTTATCCTATGAAAAAATACAAAACTTGATATTAAATAATCTCTATCTTATTGCGGGTCGAAAACTAAATGTACCAAAAACATTACAATTACTTGTATTCTTTTCGAAACAGGAGAAAAGCTTGGCGATGTTAGCTTTTCTTATTGTTGATAAGACTACACCATTAAAGAGAAAGTTCACATTACCTGGCATTTGTTTAACTTACAGTGTATATAAGAAACTGATATAAAGTAGCTAATGCATGGCGTCAATCTTCAAATATCAAAAGTTCTATATTAAAAGTCTTAAATCCATATGGTATGCAGCGCTTCCATAGTAATCTGCTAATCGAAAACAAAATAAAGCCTAAACATGGGCTACCGCGATAAGTGATCGGTTATTATATAATTTGGCAGACACCTGAAAAAAGACAAGCACAAAATACATATACAATGCCGTGTACCTGAATAAAAAAGGGGAAATTTTTTGGTTTATTTTTTTTATCATCAGCTAAATATTCAGTAAATCGTAGTGTCATGATTTTAAACATGTACTTATTTAATTCAGTTTCCATTATCAGGTGAAATAAATTGAGCAATGAAACAGGTATATTTTTTTTGTTCAGCATGCTACAGCATAACCGGATTGGATATTTATCAAGAAGAGATTTCAAAAATATAACTAATCTGAGGCGATTGTAAGTAAATGTAGTTTAAAATAAATTAATATGTTAAAGTACAGGTTTCTGAAATAAGAATTACAAATGTGTTGACATGCATTGATTGTTGATTTCATAACGGCACAGTTTTATTGTGATACATTTAGCATTGAAACTATTGATTTTTATAATCAGGGCAGTAGGGAAATATAGATACCCACACTGTAATAAGAGTATTACGATATATTTTCACTCGAGATAGTTAATGTTTATTATTTAAATCTCGAGGCTTGTCTAGCTTTTAAAATAATTAAAATTTTGCATTTATTACGACATTTCTCAACTCTCAAAAGTTAAATTTGAATTATTTCAACGGCTCGGTCAGCCCCGCGCTTGTAATTTTGAAATTGAACTATCTCGAGTAGAGAAATATCATAACAAACTTGTTGAAACACTCTACTTAGTAGATTCTAAATGTAAAATACAAATAACTCATTGAATCTTTTTTAGTTTTGATGAAGTAGACACCTTTCATCCGTAGGAATTGGTTGGAAAGGAAGAAAAATATTATTAGTTATTAACTAGACATATAACATTTGATGGAGAATTATGTCATTGGTACTTACACCACATCTTCCTACATCTATCTATGAAATCTGAAAACGTATCCAAATAAGAACTAGACAAATTTGTAGCACATCTTCTAAAAGTGAAAACCAGTTTGGCTCTATGTAAAGCATCATGTTTTATCAGTAAGACTATTGTGAATCATTATCTACAATATCTTAGTTCTTACGTTAATTTTATTATTTCGTCCTATTACTAAGTGAACCTTTTATCTCGTGCAATTCATATCGATAATGCAAAACAAAAACACAAAACAAAAACTCAAAAACAAAAATATTTCCAGCATAATTAATAGTGGAATCCATGACTGAGCATATAGATGGCATAAGTTTAAGGATGTTCGAGGTTCTGTTCCAGAATAATAAGCTTTTTAAAATTAAATTGAGAATGGAAATGGGGAATATGTCAAAGAGACAACAACCCGACAATAGAAAACAAAAACAACAGCAGAAGTTTTTAAAGTATGTTAAAGTTATAGTTTTTATTAAGAGGAACTTAGAAAGCAGAAAAAATAAAGGTCCGTGTCCTTGTTTTTGAGACATACTTAATTTAAATTTTGCGGGAAATAAACTAATCATAGATATTACTTGACTGGGCGGAGTCTAACCGGTTCCTTCATAATAAACCAGTCTATCTATAGATAGGTGTTTTAGGATAAACTCATCAATAAAGTGTCCAGTCATTCTTTTGTAAATTCCTTTGATAACACTGATAGGTGATTAGAAATCAGTTATAATTATAACGGCAATCATCCTTATCACACACATCTTTAAATAGACTGTCCTTATGTAAATAAAACGTAAGCTCCGCCCGATCAGTTTAAATAACATTGGTAATAGCAGGTTTGAAAATTTATATTTGCGTTTTAGAATTTATTTCAGTCAAAACAAGAGTAGCAAACATCTTTAATCTCATATCTGGGGGCCAATAGATATAAGAGCATTTTTAACGTCATGTCTTTGCGTGAATTTGTTTTTGTTTTCACATTGGGACATAGGCAAAAGCTACAGACACCCAAAGCTTCCCCTAATAATGATAAAAACAAATTTGTACGAAATACATCAATTTATTTAGCCTCGCTCCGCTTGGTTCAAGTACTAAGATACAAATCTTTAGTTTCAACATGTTTTCCCGGGAAAATCTTATTTACTAGATTAAACATTATGGGGCAAAGTACGGTCTTCAACACGGAGCCTTGGCTCACACTTTACAGCAAGCTATAAAGGGTCATAAAAAGGACTAGTGTAAAACTTTTCAAACGGAAAACCCAACAGTCTAATTTATATAAAAAATGACAAGCACTTATGAACCACATTATCAAACGACAACTACTGAACATCAGGCTCCTGGCTTAGGACAGGTCTAAACAAATGCAGCGGGTTTAAACGTTTTCATAGGTATCAATGTTCACTTTTACCCCAAAACAATAGTGTAAGATCACAAATTAGAAAGACACACTATAAAATATCAATTGACATGTTAATTCTAGTGAACATACAATGAACGAATACATTTTATCTATGACCCAATGTTAATATGAAATCAATAAAATAAGGGGTGAATAATGATAAGACAACAGTAGTATACCGCTGTTGGTTGTTAAAATAATTTTACAAAGTCAACCATAACTTTTTACAAATAACCTTCCCTCCTCATAGAATGATGTACACAGGTAAAAAGAAATTAATTTTGTTGTAAAACAGTATCAATGGAGAACGGAAATATTTTATACAAAAATAAATAATTGTATAGTACGAGAAAAAGAAACACTAAACAGTTATAAATATATTTAAATAGAGAGACGAGATATAATCCTAAACAAAGAGTCCATAACAGCCATCTCCAAAATGTTGTTCCCTCTAGTCACCTTCAACTTTCTCCACTTGACAATGGTAGATACAGTGGCAGATACAGGGGTGTAAATGGCGTACTCTCACTGTGACCACAAGAAAAACAATCGTCTTGTCATGATTTTTATGATTTTGAGCAAAAATTAGACGAATTTTTTTTATTTCGCTACTCTTTGCATGTACCAATGTCGAGAATAACGACCAACATTTTCTATTAATTCGAGATCGGCCTGTAATCTAAACTCCAGTTATACTACAGACACAATATCATATTGATTAATCATATGTAGGTAAAAGCTGTTTGCATGTATTTCTTGTATTATGGTTGGGAAGAGAGGTGTACATTTTTTTTTTTTTATTCATCAAGGTGAGGGACTTAAAAAATAATAATATGAAAAAACAAGGTTTCCTTTCAGGTTAATGACGATTCCTTAAAATATTTGTTATTTTTCGTAGTTTTTTTAGAGAAAAGAAAACCCAGTCCAAACAAAAATGTAATTTTTTAAACAGTAAAATGAACATCATAAAACTCATTTTATTTCAAAGGTAAATGATGAGGAATTCGTTGGTTCTGCATTTATCATATTGGCTTAAGGGTTAAGTTAAAAGTCGATGATCTCTGAAAAAATGTGTGAAGTGTGCTGTTTATCGACTGTTCGTTTAAATAGTACAAATATAGAAGGGTACCTCATTTCAATAATATTAAAGTTGAAATGACTGCGTTTAACAGTTGGTCATGTTTCTTATAGATCTGTTAGTTATAATCATATTACAACAGTGGATCCAGATTCCTTTGAAAAGAATTTTCAACTGAAATACCTGTGAGTAATTGTACAGTAGTTGTGATCAATATATATTAGTAAAACAAATATGTTTCTACCAAAAACGAAGAGTTATCAATGGAATGAGGATGGATGAAACAAAAACTGCCTACAACTAAATAGAAATAACACCATAAGTTCGAATCACACGGAATGTAAACGAAAATATGTTTAACATTGTCTTAGTATCATCGGTACAGAGGGAAAAACATTCATAACAATTTCATAATAAAAAGAATATCGAATTTTAGATCATTTTAGTATATGTCTAAATTTACCCAAACAAATAAATCCACTTATAATCAAAATCCCTACTAGTTAGAAATTCAGTATGCCTAAATAAACATGTAAATATAGACGGGGATTAAATGTTTCTTCTTATAAGCACTGAATCAGAAATCAGAGCCATGGTTATATAAAACATGAAATTTTCCTGCTAACCATTGGATGATTCTGGTAGAAATTTGAATATGTGTTAGTTAATAAAAGTTGAAACAATATCTAATACATGGTGTGTGGATACAAATTATTATAATAATTTTAGCATAATAACATAATATACATTTATACTAATTCGGAAATAACAAAAAAATATCCTTTAGGATCAAGGAATATACCAGGGCAAAATAGGTCGAACTAAAAAAAATAATAATACATATGTCCCGGTTTCCAGGCCCGGATGAGACAAGCGATTTTGTAATGAAAACTATATTCTCCGTTTACATATGCATGCAAATTGGTCTAGTATGTCTTGGTGTATTTTACTGGTATAAAATAATATTCGTCGATAGATATCAAAGAAAGAAAATCTATGAAAAGTTTTAGAAATTTTATAATTTGTGAATAAGAATTTCAGATCTATAAAGTAATTTATGTATTGAATAAAACATGTTTCGTATTTACAGGTACATCAATTATAACAAAATTGACTGTATACCAAACAGCACATTTCATAGCAGTACTAACCTGGAAGTATTGTAAGTAAATCATGTATATAATTGTGGAATTCATGGCCTGAATTTGATATCTTAGCTAGGTTTTATCTATATCGTTTGTACATAATGTCAACTTTAATAATAGGATTTAATTAAAGACCTACAATGCTAGATTATCACATATTGAAATACAGTCCTTATCAGATTGCAACTATCAATACATGCAATAATAGTGATAATCGTAGAAAAATTAGATAAAATTAAAAACCATTCGTATAAGTCGGATCAATAGTTGGCATCCTTTTGGTATCTGATCGTATTCGAACCTTTGACCTTTGTATTTGCCTAATAGAAAAATGCGTAGCAAATTCCTTTTGCATTTGTTTGTATAGCGGCGATGCCAATATTTCACTTCTTAAACCGTCATACGAACGTCCTAGTCAGGCTAGTTTTTGATTTAGATTACTGGTGATATGTTTTCTTTTTTACATGATTTTGTTATGCACGTTGAGAAAGATAAGAAGTTAGCAATATCCTTTGACTCTACTTTCCGCTATATAGATGACGTTCTTTCACTAAACAATATCTATCCCATCGAATTGGAGATAAAGGATACTACAGATACGGTTAAGTCGGCTTCATATCTTGACTTACATCTAGAAATTGACAATGAGGGTCGGTTGAAGACAAAACTTTACGACAAAAGAGATGATTTCAGCTTTCCAATTGTGAACTTTCCATTTCCAAGTAGCAACATTCCAGCAGCACCTGCATACGGGGTATATATCTCCCAATTGATACGATATTCCCGTGCTTGCGTTTCCTATCATTATTTTCTTGATAGAGGGTTACTGCTCACAAGGAAGCTATTAAACCAAGAGTTCCAAATGGTGAAGTTGAAATCATCCCTTCGTAAATTTTACGGACGCCATCACGAGTTGGTTGACCGTTATGGAATAACCCTTTCACAAATGATATCGGATATGTTCCTTACGTCGTAACTACAATCCCCTTCCCTTTCATGAATTTGACCTACCGAATTAGACTATTTACCGGATTTGTAATTACATAAGCAACACGACGGGTGCCTGCATGTGGAGCAGGATCTGCTTACCCTTCCGGAGCACCGGAGATCACCCCTAGGTTTTGGTGGGGTTCGTGTTGTTTGTTCTTTAGTTTTCTATGTTGTGGCATGTGTACTATTGTTTTTCTGTTTATTTTTTTTATTTTTAGCCATGACGTTGTCAGTTTGTTTTGGATTTCCGAGTTAGACTGTCCCCCTAGTGTCTTTCGTCCCTCTTTTATGATAGGCACGTTATACTTTAGGTTATGGAATGTTGTGTGTCATCATCAAAGTTTGTAAATTGCGTAGCTATTCATGAGAAATTGAAATATTTAGTTAGTTTATACCTTTTTTTTCATTTTTAAGTAATTTTAAACACTTAACACCTTTCGTTTCAGAGAACTTATGGGCAATCAAATAGAACATTTGCCACCGGATTTGGTCGCTAAAAATGAAAAGTTATCCAAACTGTAAGTTGATTATATTACGTCTTTTGATATACACCTGTCGACGGCAAACCTTGAACAAATATTGTTTTTTTTAAATTTGTGATTTTTTTTACAACAACTGAGTTTTTGAAGACAACTAGCCTCCATCCCAACTCTTTTAATAAATAAAACCGTTCATTAAAATTTCATTCCACCAAGTGATAACGAAAAATACGTATCTTGATACCTACTGACAAAGTAAAGACATAAAATGGATAAATGGATATAAAACTATAAAGTAGATGAAAACATTAATTACTACAAACAATATAGGACTGGTATTAACACGATATGATAAAATTTGAAAACACCACTAGATAGAAACAGGTGTTCGAGGATTTTTCCTGGATTTACCTTCATTAGGAACGCTCAATTCCAACATTTGGAAAGCCCGGTATTTATAGAACAAAAAGTTGTATGACCAACAGAGACAAAATAAAAACAGCCAATTATATAAAATGTTCATGTTAGCACTGCATAAGAGCGTTGGACCATTACTTTCTTAATAATTTATCAACAGGTAATTTAAGGTGGTACCAAACATCTGGAGTAAAGTTTATTCGGCTCGTTTAATTTTCATACAATTTTGAAAAAAATCGTTACTTTGACACTTTGACAAAATACAAAAAGTTGAACCGCACACTCTATCGGAAAAAATTCATTGGTTTTATAGCAGTTTGACTAACACAAATTTTGATCGTTGAGAAGCATAATATTTTTTTAATAAGAAACGTTCAGCTAGTTTTTACAGAGTTATCTCCCTGTAGTGTTATGTACCACCTAAGAGAGGTATTTTATTAATCAAATCAGTACCGAAGCAGTAATTACTGAGCTTATGATGCTATTGTGATACATGTAAACGTCTTTAGTTTTCGTTTAAAGAAATATCAACTGTGATTGAATATTTACAGATTACTTTCTCAAAACCGGATTGTGCATATTCCAATTGGTTTTCTTGACAACAACCAACTGCTCCAAGAAGTGTAAGTTATAAAATTGTGCTATAAATATATCCCTTTCTTTATCTATTTAAACTTGTATTTTGTTTTGTTTTTTCAATTGCTGGTGTCAAACTGACACGTACCCCGTATTTGGCATAACTTTTTGGAATTTTGGATCCTCAATGCTTTTCAACTTTGTATTTTCCCACTATGTATGGTTTTTTTTTCTCATTAAAGACCGTGTGGTTGCATATAATTGCTTTCATCCACTTCATTTGAACAATGATGGATATGATATTATAGTTGTCTCAATAGCAATTGTACCCAATCTTTTATATTTTTAATATTTTATAATTTCAGATCATTTGCGGAAAACCAAATACAGCATTTACCTTGGGATTTATTTTCAAACAATGGAAAATTAACCAAGATGTGAGTAAAACGTGTGTTATCTATTTCATAACTGTGATTTGCATTTTCCAGCACTGGGCAAACACTAATGTGATGGTGAACTATCAGCTCAGTAGTCAGTATTACGATTCTGACACACTATTCTTGTATGTTCGTAGAGACCAAATTGTCTTGATTGAGAACAAAATGTATTATTAAAAAGGAAAACAACACATGCGCCCAAAGTGCTTTTCTGTAGTTACCTTCATCAGGAACCAATTTAAAAATCTGGAAATTATCTTATACTGAGGTTTAATTCTTAACTTATTCAGGCTGATTGGTCATAGATAAATTTGACAACTTTTTCTGCCCATTTTACTCTCAACTTGGTACTTGTTTGGCTTTATAAATATTTTGATATGAGCGTCACTGATGAGTCTCATGTAGACGGAACGCGCGTCTGGCGTACTAAATTATAATCTTGGTAACTTTGATAACTATTAGTCATATAGCCCAAACCGTTTCTGTCTGTTGGTCATATAGCTCAAACCGTTTCTGTCTATGTTGGTCATATATCCCAAACCGTTTCTGTCTATGTCGGTCTATAGCCCAAACCGTTTCTGTCTATGTTGGTCATATAGCTCAAACCGTTTCTGTCTATGTTGGTCATATAGCTCAAACTGTTTCTGTCTATGTTGGTCATATAGCTCAAACCGTTTCTGTCTATGTTGGTCATATAGCTCAAACTGTTTCTGTCTATGTTGGTCATAAAGCCCAAACCGTTTCTGTCTATGTTGGTCATATAGCCCAAACCGTTTCTGTCTATGTCGGTCTATAGCCCAAACCGTTTCTGTCTATGTTGGTCATATAGCTCAAACCGTTTCTGTCTATGTTGGTCATATAGCCCAAACCGTTTCTGTCTATGTCGGTATATAGCCCAAACCGTTTCTGTCTATGTTGGTCATATAGCTCAAACCGTTTCTGTCTATGTTGGTCATATAGCTCAAACCGTTTCTGTCTATGTTGGTCATAAAGCCCAAACCGTTTCTGTCTATGTTGGTCATAAAGCCCAAACCGTTTCTGTCTATTTTAGTCACATAGCCCAAACCGTTTCTGTTTATTTGAGTCAGATAGCCCAAACCGTCTCTGTCCATTTTGGTCATATAACCCAAACCGTTTCTGTCTATTTTAGTCACATAGCTCAAACCGTTTCTGTCTATTTGATGCATATAGCCCAAACCGTATCTATTTATGTTGGTCATATAGCCCAAACCGTTTCTGTCTATTTCGGTCATATGGCTCAACTTCATAAGTTAAATATTCATTTTGAAACTGAAAAGAGCAAATATTAACAATAAAAAGATATTTAAAAATAAAAAGTTGCCTAAAAGTAGTGCAAACTAATGTAAGTCATTATCGATCAACATACATAAGGGAACTACCATTTGATTTTTAGGGGGGTCCTAGGAGGAACATTTTGTCCTGTATCTTTGTTTTGAGTTTTTATTTTCACTCTTTTCGGACCTGTCTTTTTTTAAACTTTTTTCTGACTTTTTATTTTCACTTTTTTAACCAAGGCTTTTAAAACTTATATATGTTGTTACTAACAACTAAATGAAGGTCAAGTTCAATAATGGCGATTTTGACTTTTACCATTCAGGAGTTATGGTTGTTGAAAGATTGAAAAATGGTGTTTCCAGTCGTGTCCGTGCATTTACGCATGAACTGTTCTGAACATTTGAAAATGCCTGTACCAAGTCAGGAATATGACAGTTCTTGTCTATTCGTTTTTGATGCGTTTTGTTATTTGATTTTGCCATGTAATTATTGACTTTCCGTATTGATTTTCGAATGAGTTCAGTATTTTTTGTGATTTTACGTTCTACCAAAGATTCCCAAATTTTAATATGTTATTACTGGTGACAAAATGGAGGTCAAGTTCAATAATGACGATTTTGACTTTTACCTTTCAGGAGTTATGGTTCTTGAAAGATTGAAAAATGGTGTTTTCAGTCGTGTCCGTGCATTTTCTCATGAACCATTCAACCAAAGCTTTTCAAATTCTAATATGGTGTTACTGATGACAGAATGGAGGTCAAGTTCAATAATGATGATTTTGACTTTTACCGTTCAGGAGTTATGGTTCTTTCCATTCACGTTGTTGCATTTACTCACGAACCATTCACTCTAAGCTTTTCAAATTTTAATATGTTGATATTAACTAGAGGTCAAATTTGATATTGACGATTTTCACTTTCACCAATCATCAGTAATGGTTCTTGTGATATTACCAGGACACAAATAAATGCTAATAAATCCGGTTTGCTGTCGTTGTGACAGCCTCTTGTTATTAGCTTATTCTGACTTTTTCACAGAAATTGTCATCCTTTATTTTATTTGCTAAATTGCTCATTCAGCCTGATTTGTTACTCAAAACTTCTGTCCTGCCTTTTCTCAAATTTCATCCTAGCACACAACCCCCGGAAACTAAATGGTAGCTCCTTTATCTCGCTTGAGACTATATGTTATTATTCATAAACATCACAAATTTCACACGACATAAAAAAACAGCTTTGATAATAATAGACGAATTTATATTTTGCAGATACATCAATAGCAACGAAATTGAGAGTATACCAGAAACATTATTGCACAAAAATAATGCTTTAAATATTTTGTAAGTTGATATCAGTGTAGCAGTCATATACTGGTTATTTATTTTAAAGTATCATTTAGACTGTTTTGCATTACACACGTGACCAATTATTCCATATGAATTTGATAATGTAGGATCAGCTACAACAAGGCAGTTTATTGATTTTTGATATACATTTCTCTAATTCTTACTCGATTTATACTTCATCTGACCTGTTGATTATTTTGATTTAATCAACGTGTGGCTCGTTTGATCACAGTTTGCCATTGGTCACATTTTGATTATGACGTCTAATTTTCTTTCTTTTCTCTGAAACTCCCATTGTTGTGTCATGAAAAAAGCAACCATGCCTGATGACGTCACATAGAGAGAACACATCTTTTTGCAGTCGGAAACCAGGTTGAAATAGAACAAAAGAATCGAATCTCTTTGTATGAGAAGGCGATAAATGTTTCCTGTATTGTTTACTATAGTAACAATTTTTTTTAAAGTTGAGGTTGACTTTATCACACCAAAAAATCACAGTACTAAAAGATGAACTATATGGGTCAAGTGAAAAACCTATCTAATGAGTCACAAAAACAGAGAAGGTGTGTTCGAATAGATATTTTGTTACTAAAAGTACTTGACGACAGTCTTTCAAGTTGGATGATGAAAATGCACATCTTCGAAAAATTCTATTTTTTTGTGTGTGAAAACTAGGGTTTATAGTCGTCATACACTATAAAAATCTAGTCTGCCCTTCCAAGAAATATTTAATAAGAATTTTTGTTAAATAATTAAGAATTTCGAAAATTCCACATGATAACCGATCAGACAATAGTTTTAAGTTGAATCAATGCAGACAAGATTATTAACTGCTGCTCATTAGCTAGTTGATTTTGTAAATACAACTGACATATAAGGATCGTAATGCTGCAATGTGGATAAATTTATCGGTTTCCAAGAGCAAAATTGGTAGCGCGTCATCCCTACAATGGCTTCGATTTCTACGATTGTGAAAATGAACTGGCGTAGTGGGGAGATAATTTTGACGAGGTAGACTCCTGACTGTTTGTAGATCATTCAAATAAAGTGTAATGCTTTTCTGCACATCGTCTAATTTCATTACAGAAACAGATTCTTCCACCAAATATCGTGCAATACGATATTTATCAACTCTTGACCGTTAAATATCGTATCCCACTTGGTGCAGTGGAAGAAACTAACATAAGCTATGTGAAAAAGCGACATTGGTTTTGATAATATGAATGATTGCAAACAAATCTACCATTATCTTTTTTTATATAAGTTTGTCAACCAAGATCAAGATATAAAAGATGGTAAAAAAACATCTCACTAACATGACTAAACATGCTGAAATGGGCTAGCTGAAATTTGTAAAGATACATTGATTGAAATAAAGGCAACAGTAGTGTACCACTGTTCAAAACTCATAAATCCATTGACAAAAAACAAAATCGGGGTAACAAACTAAAACCGAGGGAAACGCATTAAATATAAGAGGAGAACAACAACACAACACCGAAACGCAACACACACAGAAACGGACCAAGCATCAGACAAAATACCACGAGAATAACAAATATAACATCAAAACCAAATACTTGAATTTGGGATAGACAAGTATCGTGCCACGTCTTATCTTAATATCTCAAAAATAAAAGAAAACAAACGACACAACGTTAAAATGCAACACATACAGAAACGAACAATTATATAACAATGGCCATCTTCCTGACTTGGTACAGGACTTTTTGAAAGGGGAATAAAAATGGTGGGTTGAACCTGGTTTTGTGGCATGCCAAACCGCGCACTTTAGTGGCAAAGTTAAAAATAACATTGAAATGAAAACATAATATTACAGGACTACAATACAAATAAATAGGAGAACATATTAGACAAAGAAACATATAGATTAACTTTTCAGGTGTATTTAGAGTTGTTAAAAGATATCGGACCTTAAACACACACTTTTCGTCACTTATTCGCGCTAAAATACGAATAAATGTGAGATTTGTGCTGTTAAATTTCTCAGATTGCTGCCAAAGGTCTGAAAATGTCTTTTCGTAAATATAACATTTTCAATCATTTTTTCCTTGAGAACCCTTATAGCTTTTTTCAGCAGAGATTCAACATATAAATATTCCATCAGGTGTTAAACCTGAAATGTAAACAAAAGTAATCACCTTCAAAATATGAATGATAATCACATCGCACTATGTTTTAACTCTGCCTCTACATCTTTTCCTATTTTGAATTAAAACATTTTTGTTGTAGAGAATTGTCTGACAATCGCATAGACCGTTTACCCTGGAATTTAATATCTAGAAATAGTAAATTGAAGAAATTGTAAGTTACATATATCTTTAACTTATAATAATGTTATACAATATATAAGGATGTGTAAAATGCATGAAAACAAACAATTTCAGAATTGATAGATACATAGCTAGAGCCGTTTACACTGTCAGGACTTCCTTTCGTTAGGGTCGTCGGTGTACTGGTGGGTTTCCAAATGAATTACAAACGTGTAATCCTTTTAACAATCAGTTAATACAATAAAAACCAAACAAACATATACTTTTAACATATAAGGTTGCGTATTCACCAAGGTTAAGATTTTGAAAAATCCTTTTTATCCACCAAGCAGCAAGAGGGACTACAAAGCATTTTTATAGAATTTAATAGTGTAATTGCAATGTTTCCAGTTCCCGAATTCTACCGAGTGCATGATGTTGATTTTTTAATGCAAACTCACATAGAATTGTTTGGAATATTAGACAGACTAAAATGTGAATTAACATTGCAGTTTGCATTGCTGTTGATGTCAATGATTGCACATCTGTTTGTCAGTTCTATTCTCCTTATAATTGATGAACTGATGCATCATTTGTTTTGTCACATTCTGAATGCGAAACTAAGTTGAATATTCATACAATACTGTTGATATTTTTAGATTTCTGGACAACAACCGGATCACGTCAATTCCAGATGGGTTTTTCGACAAAAATACGCTTCTAGAGGAAATGTAAGTTAACTATATGATCTTAAAGTTATTTGGGATAACATTTACTTTTTTTTTCAATTACAATAAGAATCAAATGTAACATAATTTACCGAAGTAAATGAATATGAGATAAATATAGTAAACCTTGTGAAACCAGGTTACATAGAGAGCACCAGGATGATTTTAAACTGGTTTATATATATTTAATGAATGTGACCCACCGAATTAGACTATTTACCGGATTTGTTATCACATAAGCAACACGACACGTGCCACATGTGGAGGAGGATCTGCTTACCCTTTCGGAGCACCTGAGATATCCCCTAGTTTTTGGTGGGGCTCGTGTTGTTTATTCTTCAGTTTTCTGTGTTGTGTCATGTGTACTAATGTTTGTCTGTTTGTCTTTTTACATTTTTAGCCATGACGTTGTCAGTTTGTTTCAGATTTATTAGTTTGACTGTCCCTTTTGTATCTTTCGTCCCTCTTTTTTAACAATTATGCCTTATTATTAATGTCTGTTAAACCTTCTTACTGTTCATTCTGGTCCACCTTAAGCAGAACTTTCTTATGTATTGTATTTTGCACCGTCTTGAACATACATAACGTCGCTGGGCTTCCAAAATGTTGTAAATAACAACAAAAATCAAGAAATAAATATCTCACTAACAGGCTTTGAAAATTCTGTCAAAATGCATGCTTCCAAAATGTCATATATGAACTTGAACATTATTGTAAATAGCAGTGAAAAAAAAATTACATTTCTGGATTATCCGAGAATATAATTTATTTTCACAAAATTGAAGAAATGTACAAGAATTTTATTCCCAAAGCCATTTTACAACGATTTGCAAGTTTTCATACAACATTTTGGAAGCAAACTTTATAAACAACTGACATCGGTAATTTTGTAATATGTCTTCTTTCAAATGTTTTGATTGGTTTAACTGTATGCTATTTTGTAATACTAAAGATTTTCCCCCGCCCAGACCATTGGTGTCAAAAAGTATTTTTAGCCAATAAAGTCATATACGAAATTTTGGAATCTCATAGACGATAAAATATTGTACACTTCGCGACGATTTATTTTCGCAATTAAGCATTTATTCAAGGAGAGATTAAATATAAACAAATTTGTGAAAGTTGCAAAGGTAAAACTGTCGCGAAGACAGATTGGTTTGATGTAGTAATAAACATTAATCATTAAGAAAACACTTATTATACCATTTTGTTTACTAGTATAACGTTAGTAATATGAATAACGTAAATATAGGAATTCAATTACGTTGAACAAGATACATGTTCATGGAACATTTTTGAACGAAGTAAAATCGAGACCTATGCATGTCTGACAAAGAGATACAGGAATAAAGTATTACAAAGTTACTGAACTCTGAGGCAGATTGAGAAAAGGGGAAGTCCATATAATCAAACGTCTGTATCAGTCAACAGGACAAATTAAACTGCCATATTTGCGCAAACAAATCGAAAGGGTAAATAGAATGAAAAGCAAAATTATCTTTGAACTTTTTCGTTTCAAGTTGAAGTTTAATATGGTTACAATTTGATACAGAATTCAGTGTAAACAACAAAAAGATTGTGAATAATTCAATTTAAAACGAAAAGTAAAGCAAACAAAGAAGCATTAAAAACCTTTCGTAGGGTAAGATTGAGACAAACCTTTCGTAGGGTAAGATTGAGACAAACTTTTCGTGAACAGAAAACTCTCAACAGAAAACTTTAAACCATACAAGATGATATGAAGGATATATTATATCAAATCTGGACACAAAATCACTATTCGCACAGGTCTATTGATTTATTTTTGTTAAACAACCCGATTTGTAAGCGCAAGATTTTGTGAATAGACAAAGCAAGTACACAGTTCATAGAAAGATGTTGATTATCTAAATATCTTTATAATGTTAATTTTTATTTTGGAGGGTTGAAAAAATAATTTTATTGCAACTATAACTCATTTATTACATTTCACAAATTTTTTTTCTACACACAGCAATTGCCACGGATGTGTTCAGTGTGATTGTTTAAAGTTAACATTATGGGATACGTTTAAAGACTACCTACATAAATATGTAGTTGAATTGTCTTGTCGTTCTACCATGCTACGTCTGGATGTCGAGATGGGTATGGTGCCGTGTCCAGGTATTATGACTATGCTAAGACATCATTTATCAGTTATCACCAGTATCAAGTTATATAACATGTATGTATCACGAGACTCTGTTAGTTTGATTGGCTTACAAAAATCCCGCGTCATTCATAAATCAATCTTCATATCAAAATGAAATGTTACATTTGTGATGACACGTGTTTCAACAAAAGTGCACATGTAAATAAGAGAAAATATTGATAAAATATTTTGTCATGATCTTATTAGCATAGAAATGTAATTATGCAAAGGAAGCATTCATTTCTTAAATAAATTTCATTAAAACAACTCATCAAAGATACCTTCAAATAAATACTATTGTAAGCCGAAAATGTATTATGCTAACACATAGTTGTATGTTGTGTATATGAAACAGAAAAAAGGTTTTCTATAATAATCGTGTACATAGATAGAAATATAACAGTAATAAACTCCATACGTTTTATTAATTTATAAATACCAACCACACGTCTTGCAGTGATTGTCAGAAATTCACAGTTTTCCTTTAAAATTGTCCAACAGAAACTAATATTGGAAACTTTGTTGTATTATCATGACCAACACGGTGGTTGCCACATGTGTAGAAGGATCTGTTTACCCGTCCGGAGTACCTGATATTCCAAGTTTTTGGTTGGGTTCGTGTTGTTTAGTTTTTTGTTTTCTATGTTGTGGTTTGTGTACTCTTTTTTGTTTGTTGGTCTTTTTTTTAGCCATGGTATTGTCAGGTTATTTACAAATGTCCTTGGTATCTTTCGCCTGTCTTGTCCCATTGAAAGAGTAACAAAAATTTAACTTTAAACTTATGACTGGAACTTAAAGTGTCTAACTAGCAACGAAAAGTGGGTTACCTGTGCGGCGGTTTTTGTGTGATATTTTATAGGAACGATGACTTGTTTGCGTCACGTTTGAATATAGCAAGAAAATGTAGAGTTTAAGTTTAACATGTTTAATGATAGTCGCTTCTGTTGTTCTCGACTTCATTTTTACTCTATATATATACCCTTATCAATATAATGCCAAAAATAATGTTTGCACGCTTACCCCTACTTTTCTCGTCAGAACTTTATAACATGAAATAAAAAGATATGGTATGATTGCCTTTACAACAACTCTCCACAAGAGATCAATGAAACAGAAATTAACAGCTATAGGTTATCATACGGCCTTCAATAACGAGCAAAGTCAATACAGAAAAGTCAGCTATTAAAGGTCCCGAAATGTATAGTTTAGAAAGCCTATTTAAAAATCTTAAAATACACTTGACTGTTTTTCCAAAGGTTTGGAATAAACAAAAAAAGGTGACAATGATAAATTTATGAAAATTCTGATGTTAAGGTAGATTGGGTGTCTAAGTTATAATCCATAAATTGTTTAAATAAAATTGCCAAAATGTAGTTTATATCATGCTTTTTAAAAATTAAAATAAAACGAATGGGTCACCGGGCTTATTTTCAAACTACACGGCGTTCAAAATTGACAAATTTTGTATAGATTATGCATGGAAAACCCAATTTTCTACAATAAAGCGTAATCTACACCATAGAGTTTTGAGATAACATATGAGAATATGGCTTTAATAGTATGCTTTCAGTTAAGAAAAAGAAACGATAGGGTCACCGGACCCGTTTTCTTGCTACAATATAAAATAGGTAAATTCCTAACACATTTTATAATCTGCCCTTGTATTTGAGTTGCCTTCCCTTATGTGGCAAACTTGGAAAAAATTCATCAAACAAAAGTTTTCTGTTTTTTGTAAAATACAACCATAAATATGATAAAACATGTCATTTTCTATACCGAAGTGGAAGTTCTTACACATGAATTTCCTTTTACTCTAAAAATTTGCACATTCTATTAAAGATCTAGACCTTGTTTTCTGGTATTTCCAAATCCAAGGTGGCGGAAAACACCCTATCTACCTTAAATGTAAATCTTTAAAAAGATCGTTTCCCGCTAAATTGTAAATCAATTACTAGTATCAAGATAACAGAATTGCAAATTTTGACATCATCAAGCCAGTTTTTATAAGTTTCCTTTAATCATAAATTTGGTTTAATATTTTAACATTTTCTAAAATAGAGGAGAAAGATATACCAAAGGGACATTTAAACTCATAAGTCGATAATAAACTGAAAACGCCATGGCTAAAAAAAAAAAATTAAGACTGATCAGTAACATGAACCCAACCAAAAACTAAGGGTGAACTCACGTACCTCTTAAATGGTAATTAAGATCTAGGTCCAATTGTTTTATAAACTAAAATGATTATCAAATGAATAACTCTATTCATATACGATATAAGTCGTTTAAAAATCAAACTTTTCAATTTTCTCGCCTATGTGACCATTTTTCTTTTTTCAATTTATCAACACATAAAATATGAATCACCAAACTGCTTCTTGTTTTTTACCATATAGTTCTTAAAGCCAGAATTTGGAAAAATAACATACTTTAGAAAAAGGAACCACATATGGTAAACTTTGAATTGAAACAAAACATACAAGTCATGGATCTACAAGGTTCAGACACATGTCCAGAATATACATTGTTGAAAATGATGGATGTAGTTCGATGTGATAGTAACCATTCAAATCAAATATGCCTAGATTTTAGCAACTATGGCAAGTTGTCTTTACAATATTAAACTTTAAATCGTCTGGAGACCTTGAAAATTGTATATAGAATGAAATTCAAAACAGTGTGGCTGTGGCCATTGATTGACACATGTAATTCATCTATTGACTAGGACAATTAAGGTGAACGCTTGTATGTAACGACCACTGCCCACTATGCACTTTTAAAAGACTCTTAAACTATGGGGTCAACGAAGGTTCTCAACACCTAAATGAAGTAATTCGAAAAATTAATCAAAAATAACACGATGTTTTGATTTATATTAATTATATAAATCAAAACATTAAGATTATTCCTGATTAATTTTTCGAATTATTTTATAATTTAAGGTGTTTAGAAACCTTTGGTGACCCAACAGTTAATAAATGTCTATCGAAGGTACGTTGTGAACAGTGGTCGTTACAGACAAACGTTCACGTAAATTGTCCCAGTCAATATATGAAATTAATCTGTCAATCAATAGCTACAGCCACACCGTTTTGAATTTCATTCTATAATAATCTAAACCCACCTATTAATACCATGATTTCCGAATAACAAATAATTTGTTTAATGAGAATAGCATAAGAAATAGCTAATGTGATTCCTGGCTTTGATCAGGCAAATAAATGTGTCTAAATATTGTCCAAGCAATACATGTATATTCACAAAAAAAGATATCTATTTTGTTTCATATATTATTGCATTAATCTAGTGTCCTATTTTTAAACGGATATACATATATGTAATGTTTAATTTGGAGCAGTGTTAAAGACTTTAAGACATTGTTTCTATAACCAAAAAATAAGGAAAACAGAAATCAAAGAATATATTGAGTACCCATTACCTAACACGCTCTTTAGAAAGCAACGAAGGACATCTAGAGTGAACTATTTTTGTAATATCAAAATAAGAAGATGTGATATAATTTCCAATGAGACAACTCTCCACCACAGACACAATGACATTAATGTCAAGGGACGGTATTCAGCAATGAGAAAAACCCATTCCGCATAGTCATCTATAAATGACAAATGTAAAACAATTCACACGAGAAAACTAACAGGCTGAGCATGATTTGTGTACAAAAATGATGAACGAAAAAACAAATGTTATATATAGCAACAAACCACTAAATTACAGGCTCTTGTCTTTGGACCTGCATATACAAAATGTGGCGGTTTTAAACTAGTTAGATGGCGATAGACCCACCTTTAACCTGGTAAAGTGATGGAACAGCACAACACATGAAGCAATAGATGCAAAACAAATATGATAGACAGAAACAATCAACAACAACCACTGAATAACAGGCTCTTGACTTCAGAAAAGCACATAATTATATACTGTTAAAAAATTAAACACATAGCTCAGATGAAATTTGCAAATTGCAAAATATATATCTCACATGGTTAAATGAAACAGTCAAGAGCATCTTCGAATTTTTACAAGTGCGTTATCTTCTTAAATTGATAATCTTTTGATGTGGCTCTCTGCCACATATGAAAGTTGCTTTTCGCCAAAAGTGCATATGATCTTTTAAGCGAGAAATTTGGAAATTTCATCTCAACTGTTACACTTATTCTCATATAAGGACCAAGTTTGAAGATTTAATTCATTACAATGGCAAAACGTTGCGGAACGACTAGTGCAGTTGGGATATCAGAACAAATAGATTTCAAAGTCAGTAACCGACTGCGACAACATGGCGTTAGATAGACCCAGAAGGCCATATTTTGGACCCGATTTGATGCCGAGTCCAATGGTGCATCATATTGAGAGGCTGGACATTCCGCAACTTTCACAAAATCATATTCAGGGATTAATACCGTTTTATGCTTCAATGATAGAAGAGCACGTGTCTACCGGTGAGTAAATGAACTATTCGCACCATGAAGTACACAGCTTTCAAATTGTTGGCAGCTATCTCTAATGACAGTAAAACTGAATTGTTACATGTTCTGGGTAATTCATCGGATATATTAAAGGTACAGTGACAAAATTATCTAGCCTTGCCTTGTGGATGTTCTTGACCGACAGAGTGAGTTATTCCAGAAGGACAATACTAGGCCCCACACTGTGCTTGAACAATTGACTACCTTGAGCAGAATACCTACAATGTGCTTCTTTGGCCTTCCAAATAACCAGACTTGAATCCTTTTGAGTATTTGTGGATAAACGCTTGCGCCACCGTCAACCCCCGCCTCAGACCCGTGACCACCTCCGATAGATGTCCCAACAGCAATGGCGATTAATTCCTCGCAACAACATTTAAACACTGTAGCATCCACCTGATGAGATGCGTAGCAGTCTTAACAGCGAGAGGTGGTCATACAAGAAACTAACTGTAGTGACAACGGAAGTAACTATAATTGTGATTAATTGACTGTTATTCTTCAGTATCGTAGGAATGTACTGTCCTCTTCTCAATCAAACACGGTTTGAGTGAACACTTTTATAAAAAATTGTAAAATTTCCATTCAAAATACATTCAAAATATATTCATCATGTGTTATTTTTTAAGCAGAGTATACGTGTGGCGGGTTTAAGCTAGTTTGAATCCGCCAATCCTATCCTTACGTAGGACGTGGTGTAACAGTACAATATATGAACAAACTTTAAAAATCAGTTTAAAAGTGCTTAACTCATCAGATCTATACAAAGCAGATATGCATCTAACAAAATCTCAGAACAGACGTGGCAGGGTAATTATACATTCCCACATTTGGGAGTATTTGCAGTTACTGACAGCTAGTTCAAAGCCAAGAATAAAATAAATCATGCATGTATTTTTAGATCTTAAGTACTTTGTGGATGTGACTTGTACAACATAAATTTGCATGAGAAGGAATAATCTAGAAAATATTGTCATTGTGCATAGCAGTATAACGAGTGAAAACATTTCATATACGTTATTCTAGGACTATTTGACTAGAAGCCATGCAGATACAAGTGTGAATAAAACGAAATGCATGCATGTATAAATCGACAAAAGTGCTTTAAAATTTTAAATAGTAAAATTGTATGAAATAAAAATTTAACAATCAGTCTTAATTTATACTTTTAGATACATATGGAGTATTTGTATCTATTGGGTATGCGCCTCAGCCTAGATGTCAATGTCCTTTAATGACACTTATCCGGCCTGTTGGAACAAACAGTTCTTCGACAAGTTCATCTCTGATTTTGCAGAAAACACCTAGTGTGAGTGTGCCTACCTCAACTTATCAGTCTGCAGGTCAAACGTTGGAAACAGATCTGGCAGATTACTCTATAAGTTCGGTTTTGAAGATGAGAAGTAAGGGATAAGTATAATTATGGTTTAGAAAAAAAAAATGTAGGGTTAAGTCGATACACTTTTAAGAATGAAGAGAGCAGAAATTACTGTGAGCAAAAGGGTTAAAATATCTGTAGTTTTCCAGAAGCGTGTAACAATGTGTCAGCTTATACATAAGAAAAAATAAAAGAATTGCAGACTTCCGAACTAGGCACATAAGGCATGCTTTTCCTTAGGAAGATAGACCTTGACCAATATGGGAAATAACTTTTGGAATAAAGAACTACTGTCTTTTTGATCAGCAGTTTCATTCATGAATGGTTTTTTTAAGAATTTAAACTTAAAATTTAAAACTATTTTATATTATCGGGGTTATTAAGCAGCTTAGAATTTATTTATGAAAATGGTTGACAATAACGTCCCAATCATATTTTAAAGTTTAGGTCATATACCTATGACAACTTTATCGAAAAGAAACGAAAAAAAGGATAATGTTTTTGAGTCCGTGCAGTTACTGGGGTTACTATCATCATGAACATTCAAACCGAAAACCGTTGAAATTCATCGAAGTAAAAGAAACCTTACACGTGAGGCTATGTTGGGAAAAGAGATCTACATAAACGGAAATCTTAATACGGAAATATGTTAAGAATAGGTCCTATCATTGGTTGCTTGATCGATTGGAGTTTAAAAACAACTTCCAGCACTCGTTTGCTATTTTGTGACGGTCAGTTTTTATTGGTAAAGGAAGCTGAGAGAACAACCGACCTACAATAGGAAATCTCATAATCCAAGTCAACTGAGAATGGATTCGAGCCCACCTGCCATTTGAGACATTTAAGCACATAGCCACAGTATTGACCAGCCTGTGGTATAGTAGTTCAACTATGTAGACCACTTTGGTCCTATCAAACAAACATTCACTGCATTTGAGCTTGACCATTTCCTTTTCATTTGATCTTTTATTAGACGGGAGATAATACACTTTGGACTATTATCTCTAATCCGTCACAAAGGTTTTATACGTCCTTTGCAGGTAAATGTATAGCATCAAGATTTAAACAATTCCTTGGACTATAATCATTTGCTTTCACAAAGGTTTTATTTGTCAAAACAGGTACATGTAAAGTATGATGATGTAAACTTTTCACTCGACACAGGCAGTCCAATTGCTAAATTCTTTTCATTATATAATTGGACGAGAAGCCGTGGACAACTGAGAATATTGGGAGGAGGCTATGCACACTACAATAAGCACATAGTTACAAAACATAACAGCAGGTTTCTGTCCGATTTATCAGTTAACAAATAATTCGTGATAATAATCACTGTTCAAATTAGTTCCATTGGATACCACTGTAGGTTGTGTATACAGTACGGAATGGTACATACACATACTTAGTCTAAATTAATAAAACATAATTTGCCATTTTAGACAATAAAATATTTGTAAAAGATATAACGGTATAAATAGTTTTTAAAGTACTACTAAGCATACATTTGGTACAAAAAAGTATACATAAACATTGGTACAAAAAATTATACATAAACAGTGGTACAAAAAAGTTTATATGTGGTACAAAAAAGTATACATAAACAGTGTTACCAAAAAAATATACAAAAACACCATAAAAATAGACATATTGAGATGATGTTTTTAGCATACTGTGTATTTACTTTATCCATTTTGTTTGCACCAGGTATTCAGTTATTATTATATCATTCTTCATAATGAATATTTATATTTTTTTTCAGCTACAATTCTTATTTATATTTGTGTTCTACAAGCCGTCATAGTTGGATAACATATTGATGTGTGATGACCGAACGATCATTTACTGGGAATTCTCAACAACGAAAACTATGTACAACTAAATCAAATTAAAGACATTTGCAATTTCGTTGTGGTTATACCGTATAGCGGGTTATTTTCGCGAGTGTAAAATTTCGCGTTTTTCATTGAATAAGGTATACGAAAAATTTTGGCGGTTATTATTTTGGCGGACTCAACATTTTTAACATTACCTTTGCATGTACACTTTTAAATTGTTCTATCCGCGAAAATAAGCGAAAATTTACACCCCGCGAAAATAAACCGCTATACGGTATAAATTTATATACTTATAACAAAGTTTTTACTTTTCTATGATTTGCATATTTTTAAGGACGTTTTGAGATTGGAAAACCTGAAAACTGCAGTTTCAGTTCATTTATTCCTAGGCTATGCATCTTAATATTTTAATTGTGATCTAGTGTTATTATGGTTGACGCATAGAAAATGATACGATTACTGTTTAAAATTGAAAAGCATTGTCTTGGAAAAAGATAGAAACATAGAGAGATACAAAAACGTTTTTAAGAAAGTTCTGTTACTCATAGTTGACGACCATGTCAAAACCTCTGAATTGGTGGATTAATTTTTTAATCATCCTGATTGATTTTATAAGTTAATGAGATTATGAGACACAAGTGGTTTATTGGGTAGAAAACCAAAATTTTGAACAGATTTGAAATTATCATAGAGCCTGCAATTGATCAATTATTTCCAAGTTAGTTCTGGACATTCAAAAAGTAATTGATTACACTTTTTTCATTATAAATTGATTTGAAAATGTTTTTGCACCAATTCATGAACATATGCAATCCGCATAATGCATCACGTACCGATGATGGTATTTCAGAATTGCATCATCAACTGTTTCGGAATCGTCAAACGCGTTCATTGTCTTGATATAATGCAACAGTGTAGACAAAACCTTTACATTTGTTGACAGATTGCTGTCTCTTTGATCCTCCTTTTATTTTCTCCTGTATAAATTTGTTATAGGTGTGTTTTATACATGTATATAACAACTCTTTCAAATGCATATCTGTTTAGACGATAGTGAGTAAGGACGCATTCAAATTTATTGCATCAATGTCAAAATTTATATCAGTAAACCATTATAGGTCAAAGTGCGGTATGCCTGACGGATAAAGGTTCCCTGGCGATGGTGTCGTAAACCCTTCAACAACAATTAAAGCATATAATGACATCTTGGTTTAAAGTTTTTATATAATATTGTAAAAAAAGCAATCAGTACATACCATGTAAATATGACACAGGACACAACATACAAAACTAGAGACTTAGAAACACAAAACACACCAACAACTGGGGGTGATCTCAGGTGCTTCATAAGGGTATGCAGATCCTGATCCATATGTGGCACCCCTCGTGTTCTTCATGTTATAACAAACGCGATAGTTGCTTCTTATTACTGAGTTCTCAAAATTGCATGTATTTTTGTTGAGAATAAAAAAAATTATATGAACGACAAGAGCTCGGCATTTCTGTTATAACTGTTTATCATTACTAGGTCAGTGTCAAGTATCTGCTAAGAGGAATCCCTTTTGCTGCTGATTTTATCTTTCATGGAGGTCATCTTATTATCCATTATATACACTTGATAACTAAGAAAGACATCAATATAAAAAAGATACTGATTAGGACGTCTTAATTCTGGGTTACTAAGTTCCTTTATAGCTACGTGTAACAATGTTTATACGTAGAACTCTGTTAGTGTGTTCCGAAGAATATCTTAAGGGAAATATCTAATTTGACCAATTCAACGTAATCCTCGAGGACAGAATGTCCGCCAGCAGCATATTCGACGATATTCTAAAAAAATATAACATCACTGATTAAATTGCATGCGTTTGAACTGCTCTCTGTAATATTTACTTTCATCAGGAACTATTACAACCGAATATTTGCAAGGCAATGATATATAAGAACCGAGTTATTTGGGGAGCTTTTTGACGAAAATGAATTAAAATGATATGTCTACGGTCAACTATGCTATAGAAAGTAGGATATATATATATTCCATTTTATTATAAGAAATATTTCAATATTAGATATCATATTACCTTGTCAAATTGATTTTTGTTGAATATTTTCTAGTGTAACTGGCGGATTAGGATATTATCCCTGATGTATAATGTCTTTAAAAAGCAGTGTAGAAATACTATACAAACATCACCGAGGCGAATGATATCAAAAATACAAAAAAAAACACAAAAAAAACGTAAAGAAAAGTGAAAATTGATCAATACCTACCCTCAATAAAGGCAACAGTAATATACCGCTATTCAAAACTCGTAAATCTGTGGACAAAAAACAAAATCGGGGAAACAAACTAAAACTGAGGGAAACGCATTAAATATAATAGAAGAACAACGACACAAAATTAAAATGTAACATACACAGAAACGGACTAACCGTTAGACAAAATCCGATGGGAATAACAAATATAACATCAAAACCAAATACATGTATTTCGGATAGAAAAGTACCGAGACATGTCTTATAGTAATGTGAATTCACACTAAAATATAAGAGAAAACAAAAGACACAACGTTAAAATGCTAAACACACAGAAAAGAACTATGATATAACAACGGCCATTTTCCTGACTTGGTACAGAACATTTTAAAAGGAAAAAAACTGATGGGTTGAACCTGGTGTTGTGGCATGCCAAACAAATATAGTAAACAGTAAAATGACAACTTAATATTACAGGACTACAATATGAGAACGTATGAGACAAAGAAAAACATTAATAATACATTACAAAAGACATTAGGTTTAAAATTCAATACGCCAAAAACGCGCCTCGTCCATACAAGATCGATCAGTGACGCCCATATAAAAAGGTTTACAAGTAAAAAAAAGTACAAAGTTGTACAGCACTGAGAATCAAAACAGGGGAAAATATCAGCTGCTCCAAAAGGGGTGGAGATTAACATGGTAAGGCTCAATAAGTGGCATCTACTCACTTTGTTGATACATTGCATTATCAGACATGGGGTAATTGAAATATGTAACTGTATTTCACTGCAATTATTAACAATTTCTCCAGTAATTGAATGTAAAGTGTAATTGAGCATTTTTCAATTACAAGTAATTATCTTGGCAGATTGTTAGGCATAGAAGTGAAAACCTCATCCACTGGTGTTTGTCCAAAAATATATTTTTGAAAAAGGAGAATTTTTATTTTCTCCTGTGATAATTTACTTTTTGATATCATATTTAAAGAAAAATAATTCCCGTTTTTCGCTGAATAATGCAGAAAGTTCCTCCCGTATATATCAATATTCAAAAGAGTATGCTTTGACTGTAAAGCTACATGAAAAATAGAAGAAAAATCTCCTCGAATACTCATACCACATTCATTGTAGTCAAGGTCATAATTGTATGTTAAGAGTGAACCATATTGAAGAATGCTTAGGCCATTGTTGTCTTTCTCGTCAGGAATGGTGAGTTTATATTTTGTGTCTGACAGCATAAATTCTTTCAGAGTTAATGATTTACATAATGCAGCAGAATGAAATGGTGTGGAACCATTTTTTGATCGGGCTGTAAAATTTAAATTTAGTTCGATCGCAATTAATATGAACATATAATTGCTGTGACAAAATGCATAATGTAACGGCGTTGATTCGTCATCGTCTTTTTCTTCCCAGTTTACCAGAAAATTCTATTTAAGTAAAATAAGCATTTCAAAATTCCAGTGCACTACTAATAAATGCTTTATTGAGATGCCATCAGCGCATCTTTCTCGTGATAAACACTGTTGTTCTGAACTACCCATACGGTACCTATAGTGCTCATTTGAGTAAACTGCATTTCTACATGTTTTCATTAAATCAACATTAAATTTTGGCAAATGTTTCAATATATTCGTTTGATTATACTATACTGCAGTCATTATGGGTGTTTTCGATCATAAGCAGTACAATTCAATGTGTTTATGTTTTCAGCCAAAAACATTTCTACTACTTTGGCATGACCATTCCTCACTGCGGCATTTAATGCAGTATCACATGTTATCAAATACCAGTCGTCATAAAAACTGTAAATTTCATTTATTGTTAAATTTGCATATATCACTACGATCGTATGATATTGCTGCCTTCTACATGTTCCATGTGAGTATGGAATCCAGTTAAAAGTACCATTACAGTCTAAACATGCATCGTTCACACCATACTGAAGAAGCAGTTATATTATATTTGAATGTCCGTTTTCAGGTGCATGATGCAATGAACGAAAACGTGCCAACGATTTTTCTTTAAGAAGCATATATGCTGCAATTTCAGTGTGCCTGTTTTTTGCTGCTAATTCAAATGCAGTAAGACTCATGTCATTTCTCGTAAACAGTATAAAGTCATTTAAACGTCCAACGAACATTTCCACAACTTGAATGTGCCCATTTTGACTTGCAATATGTAGTATATTATACCAACAAAAATAAATGTATTTGCATTTATGCACTATATATATTAGGAATTGGCGATTTACAGTGTAAGGAAAAGGTACTTTGAAATATGGATCCGTTCATAATTAAAACACTTAAATAAATGCATGTTCATTACCATGAGATGCAGCTATAAAGGCGGCTGACACATGTCTGTCGTATGTGTCATTTATATACTTCATGATTGTTATTTTCAATAAGAAATAAGAGATGTGTAGTTGCATATGAATTAAAATCCTTAACAGCTGCATGTATGTAAATAAAATAGGAGCAGCAAATTTGTGTAATTCAACATTTGTTTGGCAAAGCGGTATATAAGAATATTCTGCCACTCTTCATTTCAGGACATTGCTACATGATGTACAACATCAACTTGATCCGATTCAGAAATATAGGTAAATTTAAAAGATATGCACCAAATAATTTGTGTCCATTTTCTTTATGAACAAAAAAACTCAAATATTTTCGCGAACTACAGGTTAGAAAATAAACAATAGATTTGTGGAAAAATGACAAATAGCCAGCAGCAGTAATGATAAAATGTCCAAGTTCATTGCTTATCATACACTTAGTCCTTCGTCTATTTTCCGGGGTAATTTTCGCCTGTTTTTACAATCTAATCCTCTTTTTTTAAAAGGTGTAGTCATAGTATATAAAACCTCAAATGTTCCAATGAAATGGTATATTTTTAAAGTCGCAGTTTCTAGATTTTTCACAAGATTGTAAATGAAGTTTAACATGAAGGGTATTTTCCCGAGAAACCTTTGTTTGAAGACTCATTTCATAATCTGACTTATTTTTTCAATGTATTCTATAATGTCATTTTCGTATTCTTTGCTAAATCTACTTAATTCAATAAAATGTTATCCTCGGAAATTGCTTACTACCTGTTCAATGTTTCTAGAAATTAATATAAACTTAATAATTTGAGGACAATTGTCTATCTGTTAAAATAGCAACTGTAAAATATTCTTTTTGTTTGCACTAGTGCATTTATCTAAGGCATCAATTACAATAAGAAACTGGTAATTATTCAAATTATTTTGCAAATGACTTTTAAACACGATACAGGGTCTTCTGAAAATCTTATTCGAAACAATATGTAATTTGCAATTTAGTCCATCAAAATGGTATTGCCTTACTCTGGATATCTGCTGACAATAGCACTGGTTATATTACAAATAAAATATGCTGTATTTCTAGATCGGATTGATTCCATAAAAGTATTAAGTGTTTAGATGCAGCTTTACTTACACGTGTCAGTCATGTCAGTGTCATCATATTCTTGTGTTGTTATTGTATGTAACCAAAATAATAAAAAAAGACGTCAAAAGTTTATATCCATAGTTATTAAATAGAGAAAAGAATTAGTGAGGTCTGTTAGATTTTGAAGTCTGTATCATTGATATTATACTGAATTGAACTGATATTTTGCTATCATTTTAGTTATTTTTTGAAAAACAATCGTCCAATGTATCCGAAGTGAAAATCAGGCTGCAATAATTCACCGTTTCCCTGCATCGATCTAAAAGTCACTCCCGCTCTCCACTACGTGTAGCCATGTAGCAAGGCAGTAATTATAGAACAATCTGCATTCCGTCCATATGGTATATGGCTAATAAAATTTTACCATGTTGCAAAGATGTTAATTGGTAGACATAAGTGGAAAACTTGCGGTATGGAATTGAAAACCAACGCGCTGGTTTTTCATACCGTATACATTACGAAACAACGCGTTGAAAAAGAAGACCAACGCGTTTAAATTGTTTCCAGCATTTGAAGTAAAAATAAACGCGTTGAAAGTACAAAACCAACGGGTTGAAAGTAAAAACCAACGCGTTGGTGATAAAAACCTACGCGTTGAAAGTAAAAACCAACGCGTTGATTATTAAAACATACGCATCGAAAAAAAATACCAACGTGTTGATAATTTCATACGGTATATTCATACCACCAAAGGCACGGACGACCACTCATAGAAGGCAGCACTAAACTTAAAATATTTTTCTTTACTAATTCAAGGTGTAACATGTCAAAAATTACATTCAAAATTTATGAGTTATCTATCTTTGTATAGAATATAGAGTTAATCAAATGAAGAGAAATTTGAAAATTAAATAAAATTTAAAAAAAAGAGAAATGATCATTTTTATATAAACATTTATATATTTTATCAAATCATTTTTATAATACAGTATGCTTATTTTGTCAAAATATTATGTGAAGGTATTTCAAAATATTATTTACTTCATTCTAGTAATAAGTGTAATGTGATACAGTTCAATATCAAGGTGCTCAAATCCCGGAGGAACAATTACGTGACAATTCGCTAGACCGGAAACCTTACTTCGATGCTACGGTTCAACCAAACAAAACGTGCTAACTTATCTTGGTACATCGACGACAACGAAGTGATTGACTCTAAACAGATAGTTAAAGGTTTGTAGCGATGAACATTAACATCAATAACTTAAACACAACATTGGTGTCAGATGTAAACGCTGTTGTGGCTACAAATTGAGATTTTTCTGTGTCTATTTTGACGCAGGCAATTTCATATTTGGAGGGATTCAGAAAATATATGTTCACGATTTCGCACGTAGGTGTGTGATAAACTATTGCATACACTCTTAAATTGTTTCCCCGAATTAACAATATATTTTCTGTTCAATATTTATGTGTTTTGTAATTACAGGGAGCAGAAGTTGTAACTTGTAAATAAATAAATAAAGTGTTCATTTCAATTTTTGCTCAGTCACACTTACATTACATTTTTCAAGTTAATATTTGTTTTTTATGGCATACACTCAGTTTAACTGAAAGTACATTAGTATTAATAAATTTTCCGATTGGTCTGAATTGAATTATACTCATGTATACTAAAATATTTTTTTGTTAACTACATTGGTACTTTTTCATTTTCCGGGTGATCTGGATTGGAAATTACAAGGGCATTAAACATGAACATTAATAGTAATAATAAAAAAAACGCCTACGGAGCAATTTTTTATATTGTTTAGCACAGGTGTAATATTTCTTACCGGGAGATCTTGTCAATATTTACATTTGTCTTATAGTATTGCTGCACAGGTGTAATATTTTATACCGGGAGATCTGGTCAATATTACATTTGTTGGTCTAGATTATTGATACACACCGTACATAATTTGCATCCATATATCGCGTGTAAACTAAGACGTATATTGACAAAATACAAATTAGGCTATCATGTAAAAAGTGGTGAATATAAACATGGCAAGTAAATAAGAATTGATTACAAGTAAAGCTATTTTGGAGCCAAGAGCTAAACTTATCATTGATGTAAGGACAGATAAAGGAAAATTAACAATTGATGATTTGAAGTTAATTTCAGGTATTCCAAATACAATGTTGGACCCTCTAGTAGTAGCAGGTCGAATTATTGTTGAAAACACAGAAGACGTTGATGAAAGTGCAAATCAGAAGAAACTAATCGAGAACTTGAAAACAAGAATTGTCAATCAAATACAAGATGCTGAACAGAAAATGAAAATAAATCAAAGCAATTTTGAAATACGGTTGTTAATTTCAACTAAAAAAAAGGCAATTATCCAACATGAATTAAAATCTAAAATAAAAGAATTGCAAGATATCTTAGAAGGGGGAATGGAAGAAAAAAATGAGTATGCTAAATTGATAGAAGAAACATAACAGAAGTATACAATGTAGTCATCAGCCCTGCAGTTCAGCCAACAGGAAAAGGAAAATTACTGATCAAGGGTGAGCAAGACAAACTGGAAAAACTTGAAGAACAAAAAAAACGAATGGATTTGTAACAAGAAATAAAACAATTACAGAAAGTTACAGAAACAATAGACAAGCATGAAAAAAAAACCATAAAAGCAATTTACAAGCTACATAAAGTTCAAAAGTAACTGACACATTAAATTCCGTCTAAATACCTGAGCAGAACAAACAGCCTAACAATAGTGGCCCATCACCACAAAGGCTTCCGTGCTATGACGGGAAGACAGAATGTAAACCCTGCTACATAAAATTTATTCATTTTTTCAACGGGACAAAGTTGGATAGTAAGCAGATACTAGACAGACTTATAGAATGTTTGCGTGATAAAGCACTGAAGTTCTATAGTACTCGTCCGTTATCAGTCTAAAATGATTTCGTATTACTAGAAAGCTGAATCAAAGTTTTGGAAACAAAGACCCTATACCATTAGAAGGCAATTACAGGAAGTAGAATTAAAAAATTGAAGAAACAGCAGAGGGTCCCGGAAATGGCCACTGACTGGTACGTACTAAATACACCTGAAAATGTGGTTGAAACGATAAACGTAGATGCATCTTTAAAGGGCTGTAGCGACAAGAAATCTACTCTTTGCTATGGCGGAGAATAATCCAACTACACTACTCTTCAGTATGTAAAGAGTTCAATACACAATCAAAGAATTATGCAAGAGACAAGAGGTTGTCAAAAGAGTTCACTTTAACTCTGATAATGATTCCGAAAAAGAAACTTTGAACTTGCTGTTCGAGCATTAAATTGGTATGACAGTATTCTTCAACATCATATGAGAGGAGACAGACTCCATTTTCTGTTGGCAGTCCATACCACTAGGAAGAAGAAGAGATAGGTCTAACGACGAGTGTTTTCGTTGTCATGAAAAAGAGCATTATGCAAGAAATTGCCAAAATACCACAGCCGTTGTCAGAGTTCCAATATCACCATCACCAAAGCCAATTGAAAGATACAACATTTAAACTCCCAAGGACTGCAGACATAGACCGGTCTTTAGTCCATAATCCACATATACAGGTCGGCAACCAACAACTAAAATTAAATAAATTATGAGAGTAACCGGCAATGATGGTACTCATAATCTTGTTTCAAACATCAATAAGCAAGGACCATTCATCTTAAACTTTGATGTGACTCGTTCCACAATAATTACCGGTTGCTCTGGTATTTGTGAAGCGAGCCACTTTAAGAATGAGGAGGTCCCAACAGTCATTAGTCAATTTAAAGTGAAAGATATTTCAATGTAATGGGATGATACCAAATATAAACCCATTAATTTAGTACTGTAAATAACTATAAATGGTTGATAAGGCTGAGGCGAGGCAATTGTTGACACTGCAGCACAGGTAACGGTTATCAATTTTGATTTTGCAAAATCCTTGAATCCTGTAATTGAAGTTTAAGAGCCAGATATATTAAAAGGGGCAGAAAAAGACAACAGCATCACTGCAAACTATGCAGATAGATTAGCCATCAAGGTTGGTAAAACTGAAACAAGATAGAGGGTCATAGACGCTGATAATTTTTATAACAAATCCAATCATTTGAGAACTAGAAGTTTCACTACACATAAAAGCTGTTATAAATTTAGTTGATTTGACCATAGCAGTTGGTGGCAAAAAACTCACAGCTACAGTTCTCAATGCAAAAAACGACAAGATAAATGACAAGATAAAGATACGGATGGTAAAGTTAGGGAAAGATGTAATAGTTCCAGCACAATTACATGTTCATTTACAGTGTGTGGAAATTGTGCAATTGATATTATTGTCCAACCTACAACAAACTTGAAGGGGTTGCTTTAGCCATATATATTGAGTACAGCTGACCATCAGGTACCAGTATCTTTGAGAAATATATTACTTTAAAATAGAACTGTAATAAAGGAACAGCAATGGAGGTAGCAGATGTCATTAAAAAAGCCGAAGATTGTCCAATACACACAGTTAGAAAACTGGAATATAAATAAAGAAGATGTGGTATGATTGCCAATGAAACAATGTCCACAAGAGTCCAATATGACACAGACCTTAACAACTATAGGTCACCGTACGGCCTTCAACATTGAGCAAAGCTCATACCGCATAGTCAGCTATACAAGGCCCGATCAGACAATGTAAAACAATTCAAACGAGAAAACTAACGGTCTCATTTATATAACAAAATGAACGAAAAACAAATATGTAACTCATAAACAAACGACAACCACTGACTTACAGGCTCCTTACTTGGAACAGGCACATTCATAGATAATGAGGCGGGTAAAACATGTTAGCGGGATCCCAACCCTCCCTTTACCTGGGACAGTTGTATAACAGTAAAACATAAGAACGAACTATAAAAATCAGTTGAAAAAGGCTTAACTCATCAGATAGACAAAAATACAAGTAGACGTGGCCGGGTACTTTTACATCCAGACACAAAAAGACACAAGGAACAGATCAAAGAGTACTCAGAGTTATCTGACAGCGAGTTCAAAGCCACAAACAACTAATAAAAAAATCATGCATCTAAGACTAAACTATCAATCCGTCCACATCCAACCTCCAATGGATTTAGTGTAAAGACGTCATAATTCAGAGAAAAAACATGACCTTGTGCAATGCCAAGTTACATGTTTCGACAGATTGTAGGTCCAAGCAAATGTATATAAAATACTAGTAACAAGATGATTAAGGAAAAGATATAATAAGCTGTATTCCAGACATTTGCAAGACATGTTTATGAAATCAAAGAAAACCTATCGTTCGATCAAACCAAAGAATTGGCTTAACTGTTAGTGCAATTCAAAGAATTTTTTGTAAAACATGAACTCGATATCGGACACTTTACCAAAATAAAACATCGCATTGTGACAGGGAATGCGGCTTCTTTGAAAGCTCCTTTAGGATTCGAAAAAGAAGAGGGGGATCACTTTTAATTGCAGGATTTATTGAACAAAAAGATTATTTAGCCGTCTTCATCTGAGTGGGCAGCTGCCACAGTTCTTATTCAAAAGAAATGAAGAGCCCTGTGGTATTGCATTGGTTTCAGGAAATTCATTTCCTTGACCAGAAAAGATGCATTTTCTGTTCCTCGTATTGATTCTTGTTTAGACACCCTTAAAGGAACACATTTTATGTCCTGTGACTCCTGTCTGGAAATGGCAACAGGCTATTATCAAGCCGAAATTCATGAGTCTCATGGACATAAAACAGCCTTCATCACCAAGTATGATCTTTTTGAATATATCAGATTAATTTTTGGTCTCTGTAATAGTCAGGCATCCAGTCAGACGATGATACATCTAATTTTGACTTAATTAACTTGGAAAGAATGTCTCGCATATCTATTTGACGTTATTGTATTAGGTAAAAATATTAGTAACCATCTAGAAAACCTGTACAATTCCGAAAAAGAAGAGAGATGTCGAATCTTTTTTTTTTAGTTTCGCTAACTTCCATAAAGATCATATTAATAAGTTTAGCGAACTGTCTTGTCCATTATATGAGCTCAAAAAAAAAAGAAAACAACATTCCACTGGAAAGAGATACATCAGAAAGCGTTTAAAAAATTACAGCAGGCTCTTCTGAAATATTGGCATATCCAGATCCAGATACACAGTTTATACTAGATACTGATGCTTCTGATACATAGGTTGTTGCTAATTGGAAAGGAATGTGTTGTTTGTTACGCAAGCAAGATTCTTTTCCCTGCTCCGAGGCGCTATTGCACCACACGAAATTCACACTGCAGTTTAGAAACTATTTACGAGGTCATCAATTTATAGTTAGAACTGATCAAAGTACTCTAAAAGAGGCACGAAAGATACCAAAGGGACAGTCAAACTCATAAATCTAAAACAAACTGACAACGCCAAGGCTAAAAATGAAAAAAGACAAACAGAAAAAACAATGGTACACACGACACAACATAGAAAACTAAAGAATAAACAACACGAACTCCACCAAAAACTAGGGGTGATCTCAGGTGCTCCGGAAGGGTAAGCAGATCCTGCTCCACATGTGGCACCCGTCGTGTTGATTATGTGATTACAAATCCGGTAAATAGTCTAATTCGGTAGGTCACATTAACATGGCTCTTAAGGTTTAAGGTGATAGAAGGACAGTTAGATAGATGGCTTAATGAACTATCGCAGAATGATCTGATAATACAGAACCGGATTGGTAAGAAACATGCTAATGCGGATGGTCTCTCGATGGACTCCTGATAATCGTGAGGCTTGTGACTATTTTGTTGGTGGTGCAAAGTTGCAAGGGTTGCCTCAGACAAGTAGCACTGATTTTAACCATGTTCAAACAGACCGCTGTAACTGGATGAGAGGCAGCTCACTTAGGGAAATTATTGCAGAACACAAGTAGGATTCAGACTTATGCCGGATTAAACAGTGGTTAAAGAATGATCAAGTACCCAGTAAATTGGAATTACAGTTATGCAGTCCAGCTGAAAAACATTGGTGGAGCTGTAATTCGCAACCGTCTTGTCTATGAGTGACTGGACACCGTGCAACCTAAATACCTTGTCATGGTTCCTAAATCGATGAAAGAAGACGTCTTGGTAAATTGGTCTCAATAAAAATATAGCTGGACATTTAAGACAACAGAAAACTTACAACAAGCTTAAGTCAAGATTCATGTGACATGGTATGAGGCAAGATGCATTGATTCATGTTAGAACTTTCGAAGTATGTAACATCAATAAGAAGACAAATAGAAAAGCACAAGGAGCTCCTGGACAATTCCATGGTGGTTCCCCCATGTAACGAATTCATATAGAAATTGTAGGTCCACTTAGAGAAAGTGCAGAATGAAACAAATGTATACTTGTTGTAATGACCAGTTCACAAAATGGAGCGAATTTTATGTTTTACCTAATCAAAATGCACAAACTGTTGCTACAACATTAACTGATAATTATATATCAAGATTTGGATGTCTCTCCATGATACATTCAGAGCAGGGTAAAAACTAGATGGAAATCTATTTCGTGAACCCTATAATCTTCTTGAAATTCCAAAAACAAGACCCACGTCATATCGTCCTTGCTGCAACGGTCAGGTTGAATGATACAACAGAACCATAATTCAATGTATTCGTTATTTTTTTAAAAGGGAAGCAAAAGACTGTGATCAAAATCAACATCTGTTAACGGGAGCCATTAGATTAACTGAAAAAGGGTCTTCCCCTAACATGCTAATATTGGAAGAGAAGTTCAGCATCCTTTAGATTTGGTAATGGGCACCTCAAACGCTAGTGGTAACAATAAGCAAACATCGGAATATATTAAAGATCTAAAGCAAGTTATGGAAGAAGTACATTCAATTGTCAGGGAGAATATCCAGTCTGCACAATTCAGACAGAAAGAGATTATACTTATATCCTCAGTTATTGATATAATCTTGCATCCAGTTCATGTTAAGTTATGGGCATAGAAAATGCTAGAGGAAAGAACCGAATACTATTAGTTACATAGTGTGTTAGTGACCTAATATGATATATACAGGGTTAGTAAGTTCCATATGGGGTGAGAGCGAACCTGGAACCCCATATGGAATTTACTTACCCTGTATATATCATATTAGATCACAAGCACACTATGTAACGAATTTATCTTACCGACTATCTTTATTTGTTGAATTTAGACTTACGTAGTATTATGTGCAATCATAACATATCTTCTTATTTCTGTATTAAAGTGTTCAAGTGTTCAACTTTAACAACCTTCTTCAATTGGTCTGCACTTAAAAACTTATGTAAACGATAAATATCTGTAATCAACAACCTTTATATAACAACATTCAACAGAACTTTCAATACTTTTAAATAATCAAACAGTGCCTAAATCGTAAATCCACTACAAACCGTGTATTGAAATAAGCCCCACTTCCGTACTAACCTAATACGGAATATACACGGTCACGACGAGGTCGCTTTTAACCAATCATATTCCTAGAAATGTATAGGAGGTAAGATAAAAGATATTATCATATACTTAGACTAAATAACATACGATTCTTATTGTAAGATAATAGCATTAAATTAACGTAAATTTCATATTTGTCGATTTGGTGCTTAGTGGGCTGATATGAAAAGTTTATCACATGCTTCGATTGTTATCACATGCCTTTCCGCAACGTTATCGCATGGCATTCCGGTGATACTCGGCAAATTCCGGAAAATACACCTTGATGCTACGTTTTTAGTGGAAAACATTTCTTGTAAAGTAATGTACAAAACAATTATTTGGATACTGGAAAGTATATTGTGTAAAATCATTAAAAAAAAAGGAAAAAAAGAAACAAATTATCAAGCCATGCGACTCTTGGGCTGATATTGAACCTAGGGCTGATAATACATGCGATATGAAAAATGCCATGTAATAATCTGATAATATATATATACGTTTCATAAACCAAAATGTAGACTACTATGCACAATGGTATAAATACGAGCTCACTGGATAACGTGCACAGTTGTTTCTTATATAACTTCTCCGGAGCTCATAAAATGAAGCATTATAATTAACATTGTCATCTGAGATATATAATCTTATGTTTACCATTGTAATGAAATAGCAAGCACAAACATACGAATCCACTTGCCTTAATAGATTTTTTCCTGAAAATCGATAAAACGAAGGTTTGTTTAGTCAACATGATCCCATGGTCATTCTTTTTTTTTGTTTTTCTAATGTCGCCTTGTTCTTATTAACCAAAAAAGCATACATGGTATACCAATATCAAATTATAAACATAATATCATATCCACATTTTGGTATTTATGGGTTGGAGTTGTGGGAACTTATCAAGAACCTCATCAACCCAAACAGGCAATATGTATTGCCTGACCAAATAAGCCCTTCCCTTAACTCAACCACCACTTGGATATTGAAAGAATGAGGATGTAACGTATGTACTTCCTCCAAAGATATCAGCAAATGAGGTTATACATATATCCTCAGTGATTGATATAATCTCGCATCAAGTTCATGTTAAGTTATTGGCATAGAAAACGCTATAGTCGATACAGCATATTTGCAGGCCAATCTCAAATTACAGCACTAGCAAGGCTTTGCCTTAAGGAATAGTATTTCCAATACTCAAAACAAAAATATCTTAAACACTTGTATTAAATATTATTCCTCAATTACTTTACAACATTACTAAACATTTAGATACGTGTACACATTTCTTTATTAATAGCCTCATAATTCAATAAATTGTCATTAATTTGACCAAGCAAAGGTACTTTATCTCCAAGTGTAAACTATGATGGCTTTTATCTTTCTTTACTGTTGTTGAATCAAACACACCCTTTACTTCCTAATCAGGAACATTGACAATTGTATTTCCACTTAATTCCTCACAGATCTGCTGAAAACATATTAACCAATAACAACTTGTGTATTTGTATTTCAGAGAGCATCAGTAACACTTTGAAAAGGAAAAATCCCCTTGCCTACAATCCACGTGGAAAACCACTAGGGAATCATTGTCCCTCGAATTGTAGACAAAGAAATCTATATTAAAAAAATGAACCATACATACAATTTCAGTATACATTTGTACAAGTATACAAAGTCATTCAACATTATATTTATTTAAGAACACGAAACAAAAATATTGCAACCATTATTGAAGCTCCCAAGACAAACAAATTTTCGTGACATATTTCATCGAATCAAAGAAATTATATTCACATCCAATAGTAAACATAAAATTACAAACAAACTATTATAATAATTACTTTTAAATATGTTTATTTGAACGTAAAGCTGCTTCCATCACAGATTTTTTTTAAGTACCGTGCCATATTGGTATCTTCTGCCTTTCTCAACACAGACAATCATAATTTAGTGTTATATCCACATTTTTACCATTACCGGGACGTCATTTTACGTCAAGGGGAAGCTGTAGCAGAGTTGTATTTGCTTGATATGACAAATATGATATTGTTGATTATTAATTTTATTGTAGTGTTTGATAGTTTGGTTACTCGTTGTTTCTATTTCTAGCACTATTGTTCTAGTATCATTCTCTTTTCCCTTTGGTGAACCTCTTTTCTTTCATATCATTTTGGAGGTAAAGTTCTAACCTTTTTATTGGTCAATCTTTAGGCCAAGGGTCTCACTATAGGTTATCATTGTTTCTGGTAAATTTAGACTGCAGACATAATAGAATGCAGTGAAAATTACCTGCTTGATATTGATTATATTACACTTTTTGGATTTTCAATATTCATATATTCAAGTCAGTTGATTAACCTTATTTCTAATTAACAAATTAATAGTATGTCATTTTAATACTTTGTGACACGATTGATTGTATGTATTGAGTGGGGGAATATTTGCAGTATGAAAAGATTAATTCATTTAAAAAAAAGTCATATTAAACATTTTAAAATATTATAGTACTTTAAATATAATAAAGTTACATTAAAAGTAAAAGACAATAAATATGGTATTTGAATAATACAGAACTCTGAAACAACATGTTTTAGATGTAGTGGTATATTTTGTTTTATTTAATTAGTAAAACAGTCCTGTCACTGGAGTTATGAATTTTATATTTTTATTTATTCAGGATATGGATTTATAGCTTGTCATACATATCACATCAGTTGTGCTCAGATCTTATATACACAACACTGTGATGTTTCTAACTATTGCACTGACATATGTACCATATACATGTGTTCTATGTTGTCTACTTGTAATGTCTATGCTGTTTGTGTTTTATTCATGTTATGGCCTATTTATGTAATATATTTATGTTGGTCAGAATTTGTTTACTTTGTTTACAAATCTATTTATAAAAAGGACAACTCATTAAAAGATTTGATATGAATATAATTATTTATTATTATGAGATACATATGAGTATTGTATTGGAAAGTAGACTAAAGAGTTAGATTTGTATGCTTTAAAGGACTTATTTGAGTATATAGATATATAAAGGAATAAAAATGAAATGTATTTATTCCTCTTTACCCATATTGTATATGTACTGTCTTGTCTTGTGAATATTTATTATTTGTTATATGTTGTAGGGTCTTAATATTGTGTATTAAAAGAAAAGAATCCTAGATCTTTGTTTGCGTTGTATTTGCCAAGCAAATATCAGTTACAATTGTATTACTATGCTGAAATCATGATTGTGACGAAATATGATAAGTGTGAGCTAAGGGTCTGCAAAGTTTTTATGCATTAGTGGCATCCTGACTTTCTATCTGACAGGTTTTTCTTTCGTCAATATTTATGTTTCAATGTAAAAAGAAATTATGATGTGTTTGCTAATAATTTATATTCATGTCAAAACCGAAGTGCTGACTACTGGGCTAGTGATACCCTCGTGGACGTAACAGTCACCAGTAGTGGCATGGACCAAGAGGTGTAAATAGTCGGATTATAATTTAGTACGCCAGACACACGTTTCGTCTACATAAGACTCATCAGTGACGCTCATATAAAAACAGTAATCAAGACAAACAAGTACAAAATTGATAATAGGTATCAAAGGTACCAGGATTATAATTTAGTACGCCAGACGCGCGTTTCGTCTACATAAGTCTCAGTGACGCTCATATCAAAATATAAACAAAGCCAAACAAGCTCAAAGTTTTGTAAACAGGAAATTCATAAAAATGACCCACATTACTTTATTGATATTCATGTCAACACCGGAGTGTTGACTACTGGGCTGGTAATACTCTCGGGGACGAAACGTCCACCAGCAGCGGCATCGAACCAGTGGTGCAAATGGTTATCAAAGGTACCATGATTATAATTTGGTACGCCAGACGCGCATTTCGTCTACATAAGACTCATCAGTGACGCTCATATCAAAATATTGACAAAGTCAAACAAGTTCAAAGTTGAAAAGCATTGAGGGTCCAAAATTTGCCTTAAGTTGTGCCAAATACGGCTAAGGTCATCTATGCCTGGGATAAAAAAAAATCCTTAGTTTTTTGAAAATTTCAAAGTTTTGTAAACAGGAAATTTATAAAAAAAAAATGACCACATTATTGATATCCATGTCAACACCGGAGTGTTGACAACTGGAAGAGCAATGAGTTCAATTAATTAGTACTTTCTTAACAGTTGTTGCTTTTTTCCGAATTTTTTTACATCCACTTGTCGTATATATTTTCTGGTGTAGAACAAGCTTAAGGATGACACTGCTGCATAAGCTTCCAAAACGAAGATCTTTATCTATAATTTTCGATCTGCATTACAGTATTCCATAAAGAAGTTCACGTTTTTATGAATTCTAATAGTCTTTCCCACTTTCATGTTAAAAACATGCTGCATACATTCTTGAGAACGAAAGAACAAATTCCAAAAATGAAAATAACAACAATAAACTTAGTTAAGTGTTGAAATCGCAGTTTTTTTTTTAAATCATTCAAATTTTCCTCAATGTATTTAAATAAAAACGTTAATTTTAATAATCAAAGGTTATCGTTATAGAAAGTTACAACAATGAGCATGACTTACGATAGCAGTGCGCAACTTCATGCTTAGAAGGCGCAAAAATAGTTCGGGGGAAAATACTTTCATGATGTATTCTTCTGAAATTTCAGTCTCGTAGAAATCTCGTTTTAGAATTTATTTTCAAAACATGTGATACAAGTGGAAAATACGAAAACACGAATGACTATAAAAGGTACTATAATCAAACTGAACTGTATCAAGTAAAATCATTTTTTTAGTACCCTCACCTATTTTCTCAACATTTCGGCTGATGACAAATACCAAAATTGGTTATAATATTTGAAAATCTTATTACTCAAACATACTTATTGTAATTACACAATTTTTGGTCCAAGGATATGTATATCCCATGTTTTTATTTCATTCTTTTCAAAGTTCTTAAATATGTATTGTTCCATCATTTATAACAAAGAAGTTGAAATAATATGCATTTTGTTTGGTAAAAAAAAAGAAAAGCATCCCAAATTAACAAAATTGATAACATGGTCAATTTCAGACAAAAAACCAAAACAAAACAATTATAAAACTTTGCAATATTAACACGAAGATGTATTTTTTTATGTAACTTTATTCAAATTGGTCCACTTCATCTTTAAAGATAGTAAGAAAAAATTGTAGGTGTGAATATCTGATTTTTTTTCATCATAAAAGCCCTCAAATGGGTAAAAATTGAAAATTATGAAAATCATAAGAAATGGGTACTTTTAAATGTCCTTAGCAAAATATAAAAGGGCACCACCCTCTGATTTTTTCTTCATCAATTACTTTCTTACAGTCATTTAAACCCAAAATTTAGGTTAAGCAAAAAAGTTTTATTCTAAAAAAGCTTGGCTCCTCAAAGATGTTCATCCTTAACATGCATACAAAGTGTATAATATATGTTTGGATACAAATTATGTACATAATCAGCATATTTTTAAAATAATATATCATCTTTTCTCAGGTTGTTGTTGTATTTCGCTGATGAACGCACCAAGTCTGACCTCAACAGCACATACCCTGTTTATACTCAAGTGCATGTAACGACGTCAGATAAGTTTGGATTTTAAATTATAAACATCATCAATATCAAAGTAATCAAATTACTTTTTGTAAATGATCTGCCACATTGTGTTTATAGAACGTACTCAATGATGTCAATATATAGCCTACTTTACACGGATTTAAATAATATCAGGTACCTTTTTGAGACTTATTATATTCTTTGCAAATATCTTATTTTGCAAATTTATTTCTTTGGAATGATTTAAAGATTTTTTCAAACTACTATCTAGGTTGATCAGTTGTGTCTCAAATAAGAAAACTCATTAAAACTATGTAGTTCAATGCCAAATAAGTGATGGTGCGTCATAATGCATTCATTGTTTCCGTCGAACTGAGGACTGGATATAAATAATCAACTTATCCTATAAAGAATAAAACTCAACGTGTTTTGTATTGACTTTAAATCTCATTATATACACAAAGCAATCACTGTAAAATTATTTGTAACACTTTCTTGGGTAGAAAAGTATCACTTTCGTGTAAAAAAAATTAGTGGGGATTAGTAATTGGCACAAATTTCTTCTTGCTTTTGGGAAATTCATTAACATTTAATATTCATTAATTTTGATGCATACCTTGACGACTTTCTATCGCTGATAAATTGATCTAATACCAATATATTAAACTTATGAGAACAACAATGTGTATTACACTAAGTTAACTGTTTTTAGTGACGGTCAAAAGGAAAGATAAGATATTTTTCTCTAATTAAGAATTCCTGATTTTTGTTGCAAAATCTCCTCAAGTTCTTCATCCGAACATTTAATATATTGATCTAAATTACTATACTTAAGTTCATTACGAATGTAAATCAGTGTATATTAAAGTGCGAAACCTGAAATACTATTTAACTGTATACGTTAAGTATTTTGTTGTACAGTTATAAATGAACAGACGACGCATTGGAGATTTTAGAATAAGATAAGAAATATTGTAATTTTTAATAAATCAATGATAAAAGTAAATAAAATTGAGAAAGGAAATGGTGAATATGTCAAAGCGACAACCACCCGACCATAGAGCAAACAACAGCCGAAGGCAACCAATGGGTCTTCAATGTAGAAGACTCGGACTGTTTTATATCGCACCTGCATCACCTCAGGTGTGATATCGATACACAAATAGACAAATATTAAGTATATTTTACGAACAGAGCGTGAATGAGATTTATAATGCAGAGTAAAGTTTTAGTTTAAGAAAAGTATACCCTTCATCATAATCATTAATGTTGTATAACTTAAAAAAGATGTTGTCTTTCAGTTTGTTGATATTAAGTTCAATTCCAATGTGCTGCTTTCATTATGCGATTCATGTTTAATGATGCAATACCTTCATTTTCACTGTAGGAACTTCATTTCTGTTGTATATGCGATACATTTTCCCAGCAGGAATCTTATTCATGATCAACAAATTGAGTCTTTATTTCGCCGACTCGTTCGCAAATTAAAAATGTCAGACGAAGTTGGTGGTGCTTTGTGAGTGAAAGTTTCACAAATTAACAAATTGAACTTCACATTTCATTTAAAAATACAATTCTATTTTTTTTGTCCGAATATATGTGTAGGGTACAATGTATCCAGTCTAATGACTTTCTATCATTGAATTATAAATACCACACTTAAGCACATCTACGACTACTGAAAACTCTGTTTAGTTATAGTTTTGGTCTATATATAGGAATCTGTATATCACATACTGATGAAAATGAATTAATGGATACATCTTGGATAATGAAGAGCGTTCACACAAAGACCTGCAATTAACACTTGCATGACTAGTAACGTATTTAGTTTTGGTGTATATCAAAGATAATATACACATCAACAGTTTGTCCATCATATATATATATATAAAGTTCGCCCATACGACTTGACTTTCATGTCACGCTTGAATGACTTTGGATAATTTATACGTCATACGAATCTCCAACAGTTCATACATCTTACACAGTAAAAGTCAAATAGTAAAGACATTACGGAAAATAAAGCATGGATCTTCAAACGAGACAGTACATTATTAAATTCTCCTCCGTGAAAGGAAGGACACAATATTGTTACGAATGTAACGAACGATCACAGTAAAAGTATTTAAGGGATTTGTAAACATGTGTGGGTTTGTCCCTCAGTAAGAACAGTTCGAGTTTTAATGCTGATTCTTTAATTCATATTGATGAATTAAGGATTTATTCATCTGAGATGTCAATCTCGTTGGAATCTATACTGAACGACTTTAGAAACGCAACACTCATTTTGTTGGATTTTTTTACCAAATCTTTTTTGATTCTCTTTTTGATTCTCTTACAACTATGTTTTATGCTTATCATGCTTCTTTCTCCTACAAAAAATCAAAATCTGAACATACCAAATTTTTGAAGTTGCACGAATTTCTTAAAGCGAAATTTTTGTCCCATGAAAGATAGTTTCAGGTTTTGTCTTGCTTTGTGAAAAAGTTCTTTCAATTCTTTGCCTTACTTATTTTTTTTTTAAATGTTGCATCTGCATTTTGCAAAGTCTGAGAAATAAAAAAACAAAGAACTGAATTAGCCCTTAAGAATACTGCAAACATTAAAACATACATATGCTGCAACCATACCGTATGACTTCAGAAACTTGTCCTACTGTCCTTCCGACAACGATACAAGTAGACCAGATTTGTTGTTGGTCATCAATGAACAGATCAACGTGTACTGACAATTAAACATCAACAGAATTTGATTATGCAACGTCATTTGCCAATCATGTTAACGGCCGCAACGTCAACTGCTAACCAAATTGCCGAGTGCCATTGAGTACAGATTCATGCCATAAATGTTACCCATGAACTGCATTGCTAAAGAATTGACTGAAGGAAAACATGTAAAGCCCTCACGTTTCAACCGTATAATTGCCAAAACCAATTAATAGGTTGAACAAATGCAAAATCAGAAGGTGTAAAGCAGAACCAAAAAAATGTCAGACAGAATTTGTTGACCTTTCTGACAATCATTTTGGCGTTTGTAACATACAGTCATCGCTTTTGACGTTGTCACATTCATTCTAAAATAACACAAAAATAATCTAGTGTTGCGTTTCTAAAGTCGGTCAGTATAATTTGGGAATTATTTTCAAAACATGTAATACAAGTATTAAATACATATGAATATAAACAACATCATAATAAAACTAAAATCTGCCAAAAAAGTAGTACTTACAATAAGTATGGTTAGTAATAAAATGATCAAATTTTATAACAAATCTGGTGATTGTAATCAGCCAAAATGTTGAGAAATTATTTGACGGTACAAAGAAAATGAGTTTACCAAAATTAAAGACCATTCACTTTTTTTCTTTTCAAAATTCTAAGATATGTATTTTTCCATCATTTATAACAAATAAGTTGAAATAATATGCTTTTTGTTCCATTAAGAAAAAAACAAATCCCAAATTCACAAAATTGACAGCTTGGACCATTTTACTCACAAAATCAACAAAATACATACATCAACATATTTGTATTGTCATATATCGGTTTTTCTCAGCTTGTTTATCGCTGATGAACGCACAAAGTCTGATTTCGACAGCATGTTCGTCGGTTATACACCGTTTATATTTAAGTGCATGCAATAAAATTAACGGTACCACTTTTCTTGCACCAACTGCGCATTTCGACAATACATGTCTCTTCAGTGGTGCTCGTGGCCAAAATATTTGAAATCCAAAGCTTATATAAAAGATGAAGATTTATAATCCAAAAGGTCCAAAAAGTATAGCCAAATCCGTGAAAGGAATCAAGGCATTGCATGGGGGAGATACATTCCTTCATTTATTATAATTTCTAATATTTTGTAACAGCAAATTTTAATAACACAAACAATCCGTATTTTCATGCCAGTACCAAAGTACTGGCTACTGGGCTGGTGATACCCTCGGGGACTAAAAGTCCACCAGCAGAGGCATCGAACCAGTGGTAGTAATAAAATTAACGGTACCACTTTTCTTGCACCAGATGCGCATTTTGACAATACAAGTATGTCTAATTAGTTTTGATTTTAAATTGTAAACATCATCAATATCAACGTTATTAAATGAATATTTTTATATAAGTTGTTCTTGGATTTAAACTTCATGTAGCTGTCAGTAACTGCGAGTTCTTCAAGATCTGTACTTTGAGTCTTTTCTTTTTTCTTTTGCTGTGAAAGATTTATAAATTCTATGCCACGTCCTGAGTTTACTTTAGATGTACTTTTGCTCGGATCGATCCGATGATTTGAGCCCTCTTTAACATGCCTTTTCCAAGTCATGAGCATGTGACTGAGAGGTTTTCATGTATTGCTGCATCTCATATTTGTTTTATAGTTTAATGTTTTGTAAATTTCTGGTGTCATACCGTCACACCGCTATCACATTGGAAAGTGGGGCGATTTTGACGACTTCAAAAAAGTTTAATCTTGCCAAATTCTGTATGTGTATGTGTCTGTTATAAGTTAGGAGCCTGTAGTTCAGTGGTTGTCGTCGAATCATGCCTGTTATACTTGAAGTTGTTTTTAGTAATTTGATATAACTCAGGTCGTTAGTTTTTTTTTACCTGATTTGATTAATATTTTTAGGTCGGAGCCTTTTATAACCGATTATAAGTACGGTATGGGTTTTGTCATTGTTGAAGGCCTTACAATTGCCTGTAATTGCCTAAATCCATTTCATTTGAAATTCGATGGATAACTGCTTATTGGGAATCTCCTTATTTCATATTGTCGATTTTTAAATTTCAAATTATCACACAAAACAACAATGAAAATTCATAGCAACTACAAATATCCCTCATCGCACTAACAGTAATAAAACATCGCTCTCATAGTTAAAATAAATCACTTTCAATAATGGATATTCTAGATATGGTTTATTTAATAACACATAATTGTACTTAAATCGTATAATTTTATTTACAATTATCGTAAGCGTTCCTTCTGGGTTTTGAAGTATATACTCTGATAATTCGTGTGATAATTAAAGAGTCTCAATAAATTCGGTTACCCAGGGTCAGTCTTAAAAGCGTATCAACTATTGAATATCATATTTGAAATATCTAATCAACAAATTGTGCAGTAACCAAAACAGTGAAATAAATAATCAAAAGAAAATCAATGAGTCAAAAAATATAGGGTTTCTATATATACGCCTACATGAAATGTGGGGGACTAATAAATTTTTCTGATTTAGACAATTTAACTTCAGATGTCATATTAAAGAATATCATATACGTTATTGAAAAAAATATGTTTGCTAAGGTCCTTTTGTAAATGATCTGCCACTTTGGGTTTACAGAAATTACCTAACGATGTCATTAGATGTTTACACGGATTTAAATAACCTTCATGAGACTAATTATGTTTTTTGCAAAGATCTTACTATGCAAAATTATTTCTTTGGAAAGATTTGAAGATTTTTTTCAAATTACTGTCGAGGTTGATCAGTTGTGTCTAAAATAATTAGAATCATTAAAACCATTTAGTTCAATGTCAAATAAGTGAATGTGCGTCATAATGTTCATTGTCTGAGCTGCTCGAGTTTAGGCATGGTTCTGAATAATCAACTTATCCTATAAAGAAAAAAACTCAACGTATTTTGTATTAACTTTATATCTCATTATGTACACTATGTATACAAAGAAATCATTGTAAAATTCTTTTGTAACACTTTCTTTGGTATTAAAGGATGATTATTACAAAAGGATGTGGTATGATTACCACTGACACTTTTCATTATAAATTAAGGAATGTATCTCCCTCATGCAAAGCTCTGATTCCTTTCACGAATTTGGCTATACTTTTTGGACCTTTTGGATTATTGCTCTTCGTCTTTTATGTAAGCTTTTTTAAAGGATTTTAAATATTTTGGTCACGAGCATCACTGAAGAGACATGTATTGTCGAAATGCGCATCTGGTGCAAGAAAATTGGTACCGTTAATTTTATTACTACCACTGGGTCGATGCCTCTGCTGGTGGACTATTAGTCCCCGAGGGTTTCACCAGCCCAGTAGCCAGTACTTCGGTACTGGCATGAAAATACGGATTTTTTTTGTGTTATTAAAATTTGCTGTTACAAAATATTAAAAATTATTATAAATTAAGGAATGTATCTCCCTCATGCAAAGCTCTGATTCCTTTCACGAATTTTGCTATACTTTTTGGACCTTTTGGATTATTGCTCTTCTTTTTTATGTAAGCTTTGGATTTTAAATATTTTGGTCACGAGCATCACTGAAGAGACATGTATTGTCGAAATGTGAATCTGGTGCAAGAAAATTGGTACCGTTAATTTTATTACTACCACTGGGTCGATGCCTCTGCTGGTTGACTATTAGTCCCCGGGGGTATCACCAGCCCAGTAGCCAGTACTTCGGTACTGGCATGAAAATACGGATTTTTTTGTGTTATTAAAATTTGCTGTTACAAAATATTAGAAATTGTTATAAATTAAGGAATGTATCTCCCTCATGCAAAGCTCTGATTCCTTTCACGAATTTGGCTATACTTTTTGGACCTTTTGGATTATTGCTCTTCATCTTTTATGTAAGCTTTGGATTTTAAATATTTTGGTCACGAGCATCACTGAAGAGACATGTATTGTCGAAATGCGCATCTGGCGCAAAAAAATTGAAACCGTTAATTTTATTACTACCACTGGGTCGATGCCTCTGCTGGTGGATATTACTTCTGTACTGGCATGAAAATACGGATTTTTTTGTGTTATTAAAATTCGCTGTTACAAAATATTAGAAATCATTATGCATTAAGGAATGTATCTCCCTCATGCAAAGCTCTGATTCCTTTCACGAATTTGGCTATACTTTTTGGACATTTTGGATTATTGCTCTTCATCTTTTATGTAAGCTTTGGATTTTAAATATTTTGGTCACGAGCATCACTGAAGAGACATGTATTGTCGAAATGCGCATCTGGTGCAAGAAAACTGGTACCGTTAATTTTATTACTACCACTGGGTCGATGCCTCTGCTGGTGGACTATTAGTCCCCGAGGGTTTCACCAGCCCAGTAGCCAGTGCTTCGGTACTGGCATGAAAATACGGATTTTTTTGTGTTATTAAAATTTGCTGTTACAAAATATTAGAAATTATTATAAATTAAGGAATGTATCTCCCTCATGCAAAGCTCTGATTCCTTTCACGAATTTTGCTATACTTTTTGGACCTTTTGGATTATTGCTCTTCATCTTTAATGTAAGCTTTGGATTTTAAATATTTTGGTCACGAGCATCACTGAAGAGACATGTATTGTCGAAATGCGCATCTGGTGCAAGAACATTGGTACCGTTAATTTTATTACTACCACTGGGTCGATGCCTTTGCTGGAGTAAGTAAGGACATGTCGCGACTAACAATTTATGAAAAATTATTTGTCGATATGTCATCAGGTATTTGAAAATAAATGAAAATTAAAAACCAATTGTTCAGAGAACAATTGTACGTCTTTCCACTAGTAAAGATCTATTTTGATATTGAAATACGAAAAATCAGTTTAAAATGTTAGTTCCTATGGTTTTATGATGTATTTATATGAATTTAAAGCAAAGGTCAAAATCTAGAACGTCATATTAACCTATGACCTTGACCTCAATTTCAAGTTCATAAACCAAGGACCTTAAATCAAAAGACCCTAGGTCTTTAATATGTTTGGTTTATTAGTAATATCACTTTATGCGTAATTCAAAATGTAAGATGGGCAATACTCCCATGTATTGTCTGCGCACCCTTTCAACCAAAATATACAAGTAAGGACATGTCGCGACTAACAATTTATGAAAAATTATTTGTCGATATGTCATAAGGTATTTGAAAATAAATGCAAATAAGCCAAAATCAAAATTTAGAATATGTCCTTGACCTTTGACCTTGACCTCATTTTTATTTTTTTGGACCAAGGACCTCAAATCTAAAGACCCTATGTCTTTATCACTTATGATTTACCATTTAGAAATGCATATCACTTAATTAAATGGAAAAGGGGGAATAACTCTCATATGGAGTCGCCGTAAAGCTTCGGTCCAAATGAATATCCTAATCCTGAAGATGTAACGAGCAATTTGGTAGAATAAATTTGTCGTAATCTTTAACGGTTGCGAAGGAGTAGTGGCCACAAGAAAAACAGTGTTTGGGGAGATAACTCTTACAACGCAAAGTATTTTTTTACGCAGTTGTAAATTTTTAAATCGTATAAACTATACGATATCATATTCCAAATATCTAAGCGACATCTTTTGAAACATCAATACTATGCAAGAAAAAAATTAGGCGGAAGAAAAAAAAAAAAAATTAAAAACCAATTGTTCAAAGAACAATTGAAGGTCTTTCCACAAGTAAAGTTCTATTTTATTATAAAAATATTAAAAATCAATCTAAAATGTCAGTTCCTATGACTTTATAATGTATAAATATGAATTTAATGCAAAGGTCAAAATCTAGAACGTCCTATTAACCTTTGACCTTGACCTCAATTTCAAGGTCACTAACCAAGGACCTCAAATAAAAAGACCCTAGGTCTGTTATATGTATGGTTAATGAGTTATATTACTTTAGGCATAATTTTAAATATAAGATGGGCGAAAACTCTCATTTATTGTTTACGCACCCTTCCAACCAAAATTTATGAGTTACAACATGTCGCAACTCACAATTTAGTAAAAATAATTTGTCAATATCTTTCATGGTTGTTGAAAATAAGAGAAAATAAGCCAAAATCAAAATTAAGAATATGACCTTGACCTTTGACCTTGACCTTATTTTCATTTTTTTGGACCAAATAACTTAAATCCAAAGACCCTAGGTCTATATCACTGATGGTTTACCAGTTAGAAACGCATATCACTTATATCAAATGCATAAGGGGAAATAACTCTCATATGGAGTCTCCGGAAAGCTTCGGTTCAAATGAATATCCTAATCCTGAAGAAGTAACGAGCAATTTGGTAAAAAAAAATTGTCGTAATCTTTTACGGTTGCGAAGGAGTAGTGGCCACAAGAAAAACAGTGTTTGGGGAGATAACTCTTACAACGTAAAGTATTTTGTTACGCAGTTGTAAATTTTTAAAGGGTATAAACTATACGACATCATATTCCAAATATCTAAGCGACATCTTTTGAAACATCAATACTACGCAAGAAAAAAATTTAGGCGGAAGAAAACAAAAAAAAAAAATAATAATAATCAGAACAAATTCAATAGGTCTTTCCACGGAAAAGTGGAAAGACCTAATTAAAAACCAATTGTTCAGAGAACAATTGAAGGTCTTTCCACTAGTAAAGTTCTATTTTGATATTGAAATATGAAAAATCAGTTTAAAATGTTAGTTCCTATGGCTTAATGATGAATTAATATGAATTTAAAGCAAAGGTCAAAATCTAGAACATCCTATTAACCTATGACCTTGACCTCAATTTCAAGGTCACGAACCCAGGACCTTAAATCAAAAGACCCTAGGTCTTTTATATGTTTGGTTAATGAGTAATATCACTTGACGCATTATTATAAATGTAAGATGGGCAAAAATTCCCATTTATTGTCTGCGAACCCTTTCAACCAAAATATACAAGTAAGGACATGTCGCAACTAACAATTTATGAAAAATTATTTGTCGATATGTCAGAAGTTATTTGAAAATAAGTGAAAATAAGCCAAAATCAAAATTTAGAATATGACCTTGACCTTTGACCTTGACCTTATTTTAATTTTTTTGGACCAAGGACCTTAAATCTGAGGACCCTAGGTCTTTATCACTTATGGTTTAATAGTTAGAAATGCATATCACTTGAATCAAATGAAAAAGGGGGAATAACTCTCATATGGAGTCTCTGTAAAGCTTCAGTCCAAATGAATACCCTAATCTTTAAGACGTAACGAGCAATTTGGTAAAATAAATTTGTCCTAATCCTTTACGGTTGCGAAGAAGTAGTGGCCACAAGAAAAACAGTGTTTGGGGAGATAACTCTCACAACGTAAAGTATTTTGTTATGTCGTTGTAAATTTTTAAAGCGTATAAACTATATGATATCATATTCCAAATATCTAAGCGACATCTTTTGAAACATCAATACTACGCAAGAAAAAATTTAGGCGGAAGAAAAAAAAAAAAAAAAATTAAAAACCAATTGTTCAAAGAACAATTGAAGGTCTTTCCACAAGTGAAGATCTATTTTATTATCAAAATATTAAAAATCAATCTAAAATGTCAGTTCCTATGACTTTATAATATAAAAATATGAATTTAAAGCAAAGGTCAAAATCTAGAATGTCTTATTAACCTTTGACCTTGACCTCAATTTCAAGGTCACTAACCAAGGACCTCAAACAAAAAGACCCTAGGTCTGTAATATGTATGGTTAATGAGTTATATCACTATAGGCATGATTTTAAATATAAGATGGGCGAAAACTCTCATTTATTGTTTACGCACCCTTCCAACCAAAATTTATAAGTTACAACATGTCGCAACTCACAATTTAGTACAAGGAATTTGTCGATATCTTTCACGGTTGTTGAAAATAAGAGAAAATAAGCCAAAATCAAAATTTAGAATATGACCTTGACCTTTGACCTTGACCTTATTTTCATTTTTTTGGACCAAGGACCTCAAATCTAAAGACCCTAGGCCTATATCACTGATGGTTTACCAGTAAGAAACACATATCACTTATATCAAATGCATAAGGGGAAATAACTCTCATATGGAGTCTCCGGATAGCTTCGGTCCAAATGAATATTCTAATACTGAAGACGTAACGAGCAATTTGGTAAAATAAATTTGTCGTATTCTTTTACGGTTGGGAAGGAGAAGTGGCCACAAGAATAACAGTGTTTGGGGAGATAACTCTTACAACGTAAAGTATTTTGTTACGCAGTTGTAAATTTTTAAAGCGTATAAACTATACGACATCATATTCCAAATATCTAAGCGACATCTTTTGAAATATCAATACTACGCAAGAAAAAAATTTAGGCGGAAGAAAAAAAAAAAAAAAAAAAATAATAATTAAAAACCAATTGTTCAGAGAACAATTGAAGGTCTTTCCACAAGTAAAGATCTATTTTGATATTGAAATATGAAAAATCAGTTTAAAATGTTAGTTCCTATGGCTTTATGATGTATTTTATATGAATTTAAAGCAAAGGTCAAAATCTAGAACGTCCTATAAACCTATGACCTTGACCTCAATTTCAAGGTCACAAACCAAGGTCCTTAAATCAAAAGACCCTAGGTCTTTAATATGTTTGGTTAAGGAGTAATATCACTTTATGTGTAATGCTAAATGTAAGATGGGCAAAAACTCCCATTTATAGTCTGCGCACCCTTTCAATCAAAATATACAAGTAAGGACATGTCGCATCTAACAATTTATGAAAAATTATTTGTCTATATGTCATACGGTATTTGAAAATAAGTGAAAATAAGCCAAAATCAAAATTTAGAATATGACCTTGACCTTTGACCTTGACCTCATTTTCATTTTTTTGGACCAAGGACCTCAAATCTAAATACCCTAGGTCTCTATCACTTATGGTTTACTAGTTAGAAATGCATATCACTTGAATCAAATGAAAAAGGGGGAATAACTCTCATATGGAGTCTCCGTAAAGCTTCGGTCCAAATGAATATCCTAATCCTGAAGATGTAACGAGCAATTTGGTAAAATAAATTTGTCGTAATCTTTTATGGTTGCGACGGAGTAGTGGCCACAAGAAAAACAGTGTTAGGGGAGATAACTCTTACAACGTAAAGTATTTTATTTTGTCATTGTGAATTTTTAAAGCGTAAAAACTATATGATATCATATTTCAAATATCGAAGCGACATCTTTTGAAACCTCAATACTACGCAAGAAAAAAAATTAGGCGGAAGAAAAAAAAAAAAATAATAATCAGAACAAATACAATAGGTCTTTCCACGGAAAGGTGGAAAGACCTAATAATAATAATAATAATAATCAGAACAAATTCAATAGGTCTTTCCACGGAAAGGTGGAAAGACCTAATAATAATCAGAACAAATACAATAGGTCTTTCCACGGAAAGGTGGAAAGACCTAATAATCAGAACAAAACCTATAGGTCTTTCCCCGGAAAGGTGGAAAGACCTAATAAGCCAAAATTAAAATTTAGAATATGACCTTGACCTTTAACCTTGACCTCATTTTTATTTTTTGGACCAAGGACCTCAAATCTAAAAACCCTATGTCTTTATCACTTATGGTTTACCATTTAGAAATGCACATCACTTACTTAAATGGAAAAGGGGGAATAACTCTCATATGGAGTCTCCGTAAAGCTTCGGTCCAAATGATGTCCTAATCCTGAAGATGTAACGAGCAATTTGGTAAAATAAATTTGTCGTAATCTTTTATGGTTGCGAAGGAGTAGTGGCCACAAGAAAAACAGTGTTTGGGGAGATAACTCTTACAACGCAAAGTATTTTGTTACGCAGTTGTAAATTTTTAAAGCGTATAAACTATACGATATCATATTCCAAATATCTAAGCGACATCTTTTGAAACATCAATACTACGCAAGAAAATAATTAGGCGGAAATTTAAAACCAATTGTTCAAAGAACAATTGAAGGTCTTTCAACCAATAAGGATCTATTTTGATATGAAAATATTAAGATTCAGTTGAAAATGTCAGTTGTTATGGCTTTATGATATAAAAATATGAATTTCGAGCAAAGGTCAAAATCTAGAACATCCAATTTACCTATGAACTTGACCTCAATTTCAAGGCCATAAAACAAGGATCCCAAATCAAAAAGACCTTAGGTTAGTATTATGTATGGTTCATCAGTAATATCACTTTACGCATAATTATAAATATAAGAGGGGCAAAAACTCCCAATTATTGTCTACGCACCCTTTCAATCAAAAAGTAAAAATAATTTGTCGAAATCTTATAAAGTTAATGAGAATAAGTGAAAATAAGCCAAAATCAATATTTAGAATTTGACCTTGACCTTTTACCTTGACCTAATTTTCATTTTTTTGGACCAAGGATCTTAAATCGAAAGACCCTAGGTCTCTATCACTTATGGTTTACCAGAAAGAAAGGCATAACACTTATATCATATATAAAAGGGGGATAACTCTCATATGGAGTCTCCGGATAGCTTCGGTCAAAATGAAACAGAACATCCTGAGGATATAACGAGCAATTTGGAAAAATAAATTTGTCGGTTTCTTATACCGTTGCGAATATTAAGCGATAACAAGAAAAACAGTGTTCGGGGAGATAACTCTTACATTGAAAAGATTTTGGTAACACAATGTGAGTCACAAAAGCGTAATAACTGTTAGATATCATATACCATGTGTCTAAGCGACATCTTGCGAAACAAAAACACTGCGAAGGAAAGAAAATTAGGCGGAAGAAAAAAAATAATAATTAAAAACCAATTGTTCAGAGAACAATTGAAGGTCTTTCCATCAAAACAATGTATTTTGATATGAAAAGTTGTGAAACTAAGTTTAAAATGTCATTTCAATCGTCAAATGATAGCTCCTAGTAAGCTGATTCCAAAAATATATTGTTCATACATTTTTTTTTAAATAAGGGAGATAATTTGTTACTTCCGGTTTGAAAAATGTTACTTCCGATTATATTTGATATTTACTTGACACTGATTCCAAAAATATCTGGTTCTATATACTTTTATATTAATAAAGTACAAACAAATAGCTATTTCCGGTTTACAAAAGGTCACTTCCGGTTGTTTTTTACAAGGTTAAATGGTTTGATACCTTTTTCTAAAAGTTGTATATCTTTATCATGTATACATATAGAATAAAAGCAAAGGTCAAAATCTAGAACGTCAAATTAAGCTATGACCTTGAGATCAATTTCAAGGTCATAAACCAAGAACATCAAATCAAAAGACCATAGGTCTTTATTATATTTAGTTAATGAGTTATATCACCAAACGCGTATTTTTAAATACAAGAGGGGAGAAAACTCCCTTTTACATTTAACGTACGCTTGCAATCAAAATTTACATTTTACGACATGTCGCAACTAACAATTTAGTAAAAATAATTTGTTGGTATCTTATACAGTCTTTGGATATAAGTGAAAATAAGCCAAATTCAAATATTAGAATATGACCTTGACCTTTGATCTTGACCTAATTTTCATTTTTTGGGACCAAGGACCTCAAATCAAAAGATCCTAGGTCTCTATCACTTATGATTTATAAGATAGAAATTCTTATCACTTATATCAGATGCATAAGGGGAAATAACTCTCATATGGAGCGGTCATTTCGCTTCGGTCAAAATAGGACAAATCATGCGAAGGATATAACGAGCAATTTTGTAAAATAAATTTGTCATAATCTTTTACGGTTGCGAAGGAGATGCGCTAACAAGGAAAACAGTGTTTGGGGAGATAACTCCTACAAGGAAAAGTATTCGTTTACGCAGGGTAAATTTCAAAAGCGCATAAACTGTTCAATATCATATACCAAACATCTAAGCGACATATTGCGAAACAAATGTTTATCGCAAGAACAAAATTAGGCGGAAGAAAAAAAAAAAAAAAAAATAATCAGAAGAAAAACAATAGGTCTTTCCACAGAAAAGTGGAAAGACCTAATAATAATAATCAGAAGAAAACCAAACGGTCTTTCCACGGAAAAGTGGAAAGACCTGATAATAATAATCAGAACAAAACCTATAGGTCTTTCCACGGAAAGGTGGAAAGACCTAATAATAATCAGAACAAATTCAATAGGTCTTTCCACGGAAAAGTGGAAAGACCTAATTATAACTAGGACGCTAACATATTTTAGTTGTGTAAATGAAATGTTGGGATTTAAAATCCGTCGTTTGATTTATCATATATTTTATCTTTTTATTTGCACCATGGCTAAACACCCTTTACACATAAGTTTTAGACAGGTCACAAGACATGGCTCAACAAATAATAATAAGGTTATTATTGTATTTTACTGATTATAGTTTTAGGTTATTGTATATTTTATTCAGGTTTAAGACACTTCAGTTTATAACAGTCTTCTACATCTACATCAACATCAAACTTCTTAACCTCAATATTTTGACGATTACAAGATTATTGCACATACTAGGGGAATCCTTTTGAATCTGAAAATATCTAAATATACATGATAAATTCAGTACATGTTTTTCTTTCAGAATGAATCTTTCATATATGAAAAATACGCGGCAAGTGGTTCTTGTAGAATGTTCAAATTGTGTAGCGGTTTGTCCAATATATACGAAGACAATAATAATAAAAAGTAATCATCAAATGTGTAAATCTGATTCTAAGGCTAATGCAAAATCGATTCCTTATTCCGGGCATTGATTAAACAGAATTTAATCAATTGTTCGATATACATTAGTGAACAAAAAGACAAAAAGGTAACTCAACAAGTACACACATGTCTTTAACTACACTAAAGTGTCTATATAACATGTATCAGCTCTTTATCGCATCCAGTCTATAGCAAAAACACCAAAATTAATTCAAAATAGGGCTAGATCTTTTCCGTAATCGTCAATCAAAATAATAATAATTGTACCGCAATATCAAATATCTTTGTTAATTCTATGCTATTCGCTAAATTCCCTCTGCTGACACCAAGTGCGAGTATGGTCCTAAGGAAACGATGATAATCCGTCGGAAGGGGACGATAAATGGCTGACCCGTGATAAGAGAGAGCCATATATCTTGCACGTTAAACACCCCCTTGAAGATTTCAAAAAAGATTAGGCTAAATGCCGCTACAAGGCAGCACTCACACCTGCAAAGTGGAAAGGGATTGATATATATATAAGCTGCAAAACTTGTTTCCCAATCCACTGTAAATAAATATATATAAATGTATGGTGATAAATTCTTTAATTTATTCTCCGATTAATTGATGTCCTGTTACCCTGGATTAGATTTTCAGTTATCTTGCAAATGTCGGTGTTTTCTATGGTTACTGCGGCTTCCTCTGCCAACTGGCCACCACAATGAATGTACTTGTTGCTATCATGCACTTGACACAAATTCGACCAAAGAAATTTAATATCTGGACATTGCTATATTGTAAAATATCAGCTGCTCGACACAATATGAACTTGTTCGTTGCACTAACTCAACAAAAAGTCTATACTGTGAATTTCAAACGATACAGTTATAAGGTAATCAATATGGATGATGGTTACTTTGATGACTGCGTAAGTTTATCGATACGCTGTGACGGTGTCCCAAATCTCTTTTGAGCTTTTGCAAAATCGGACCTAAGATACCAGTATAGTCAAATGAAGTGTAATTTTACCGGTTGTGTTCTATCAAAGAGTTTGCGGGTGATTTCTCATAGCTAGTATAATGCTTGCATGTAAACAACTGTCACCTTCATTTTCTTCTTTCGATTAAAATATATACATATAAAATGGTACCTTCGTGTTGCTCATATTATTACAAATCCGGTAAATAGTCTTATTCTGTTGGTCATGTTCGTGAAAAGGTTGGAGGAGGTGTAAGGTACTAGGAACAACTATGAATTAAATAAAATAAAATTGTGCAGGGGAAGTACATATTTTAGAATTTAAAAAATGAAATGGATAAACTGAACATCAGCATTATTCATTTTACATTTTGTTTTTCTAAACATCATTGCGAAATATGAAAACAACGACATGACAACCTACAGTAATAAAACACAATAGAGAAAACTACAGACACGAGCTCCATTGAAAAGTGGGGTTAATCTCAATTTTTTTTCAAATGAATAAGCAGATTATTCTTTGCATGTTGTAACCGTAGTGTTGCTCAATTAGATATAAACCCGTCGAGAATTCAAAATCCAAAATCAAAGGAAACATTATATAAATCAAAATGAGGCGAGATTTCTTATACGGCAATTAAAATATATCCATCGTCATATTTGAATACAGTGCTAGTATTCTTATACTTAAATTGTTGACTATATATTTTTAGTAAAATGCTCTGCAGCTTGTCATTTTTAGACATTGCTACATGATTTACAACTTCTGCTAAATCAATTTTAGAAAAGTTTAATTTCAAAAGAAAAGATCTAATTAATGCATGCCCTTTTTCCTTATGAACAAAAAACGTTCATGTTTTCGTGATCTGCATGTTAGAAAATCGGCAATGGATTTGTGTAAAAAGGACAAATATCCATCTGTAGAAATGAGAAAATGTCTCAGTTCGTTTCCAATCACACTTTCAATCTTTCTTCTATTTTCTGATGCAATATTTGCAACTTTAAAGATGTCTTCCTCACTCATAGGCTTATTTGTAGCGCTTAAAATTTCAAATTTTGGACTCAATTCTTGAAATAGATTAGAATAAATATCAAAAACTCTTTCAAAATTCATCTGAAAGATTTTTTCCAATGAGTCTGGTAAGTTTTTAAAATCACAGTTATTTGACTCGTGACATGAATGTAAATAAAGCTTCATTAATAGGAAATTTCCTCTAGAAAGTTGTGTCAGGAGATTGATTTTCGTAAGATCACTTGTTCGTCTGATGTATTGCATTGCATAATATCATTTTTTATTTTCGATGCTGAAAGTACTTAATTGAACGACATTCAAATTTTTAAATTTGCTCAAAACCTGTTCAATATGTCTTGAGGTTATTAAAAACTTAATGTTCGGTGGGAAATTATCCATCTGTTTAAACAGAAGCTGCAATATGTCATTTTTGTCTCCGCTGGTACATTCATCCAAGGCATCAATTATAATTACGAACTGGTAATTATTCCACCTATTCCGCAAAGGATTGAGAACCGCTATTTCTAAACATGATATGGGGTCTTCTGAACATCTAAGCCCATACAACATCTCATTTGCAATATCGTCAGACAAGATAAAATTGCCTAACTCTGAATATCTGTTGACAATAGCACTAGCTATATTACGAATAAAAAATGCAGGTTTAGTTGAACGTATTGAGTCATATCTGCAGAAGTGATATGTCAACATCTTTTGTTTAATAGCATACCACGCCGAGGTATGTTCAGCACCAACTATATTTGAAACAATCGATGATTTTCCATAACCCATGTCCGCCGAAAGAATAATGCCTCTTCTAGAAGTAAGCAATTCATCATGAATTTTATCAGCTAGCCACTCCCTACTTACAATGCTCTGGTTGCGTAAATTTTCCATATAAAAGTCAAAATCGACTAAACTATCAAAATTCCAATGATGTTTGAATCGCATGTTTAGGCATCCTGCAATGAAAAATATTATTTTAAGCATATATCCTTCAAATACAAGTACAACAACCATTTTAAAAAGCCGTTCCCTTAACCCCTTCCCGTTCCCATCGGTACTCTGGTACCGATGGGCTATATTTTTGGGCAACTAGCTTGCACAAAGTATTGAATCTTTGACATTTGTTGACATACAGAAGTGGTTGATGGCTCAAATCAATCCCCTATATCACAGCTGTGTGATTTGTGGTGTCTAAAACTTCTTCCGAGTACGGTTTGGTATCAAATCGCCCCTAACTGGGAGACTAAACTGTTGATTATAGGGGCAATATAACTTTTTTTTATTAACTACGCCGTGTATTTTTGAGGGAAACTATTCAAAGTATGATTAAAACTTGTACTCAAGTGAAATAAGTGATTGAAAGTGTACCAACGCAATCATTTACTTGAAATGCACTCTCAATTTGTGGTCAGTTCTTTCCAAATTAATTAAAAAAAGACAAAAAAGACAAAAAGTCATGAATTTTTTTTTTTCGAAGTTGAAATAGATGTAACAGAACATTGTTTCTGAAGTGCCTGGTTATGGAAACGTCGAAAACACTTTTGTTGAAATAAAGAAACCGATAAAAGTTTAGAAAAAAAATGACAGACTAAAGTATATCATCCTATATTTGCTCAAAATAATGGTTTTTACAACAATTATATGTTATATCGAGACTTTATTTCTAAACCAAAACAGAAAACAGGCTGATTATTTGATTACTCTCACTTCGTTCCTCAATGAAAGAGTTAACTACCAAAAATTCGATATATATAAACTGGAACTCCCGTGGTTCAGTGGGAAGCTGCACTAGCCCACAGCAGGAAGATTGCGTGTTCGAACCTCAAAGCCGGAGGTGAAAAAATAATTTCCTATATTAAGTGAAACTTAACTTAACTTTACTTTCAATTTCAAAAAGAGGGTCATGAATACATACAAAACTCAACTTAAAATCAATATTTGTATGTGTTTAAAGAATGTGTGTCTTAATTGCCCCCCCCCTCAAACTAAAACATCATAGGCCCAAAACACCAAAGTAATTATTGGTAATTCATTGAATCTTTACTTTTGAAGTCAAAATTCTATGTGCTGCATGAATAAACATGATTTAACCTAAAATTTGTGTCAAGGATAAGATTTTTGTCGAAAAAACGGCTGAAAACCGTTATTTTGCGTGTTGCGGGCATCAACGTTTGGAATGTATATAGCACGTATTTCCCCCAACCATACCATAATAGTAACTTTCCCGTGTCTATCAGACTTAGACATTGCTTTGACACCAAAACTATATCCTATTAGCCATTATAAAAGTCTCCACACGACCTTTTTCGGAAGACTTTTGTATTTTTTTACTTTTTTTTCGAAGTCACGTGACTTTTGGACAGATAACACGTGACTTCAAAAGACAAAATTTCTGATATATTATATTTTTTGAAATATTTTATCAATTATCTCTCAAATGGACCCAAAACGACCTTTGTGTAAGCTTCAGTGCGAATGCCATATGCGATTGAACTTTGATATTGTCTTCCCATAAGTTTATGTCCAATTTGGCGGAACGTGAAAGGGTTAATATAATCATAAGATCCGAGGACGATTTTTCCTTTCAATTCATTTTATGTAGAACTTAAGTGGTGTTCTGTATTTGTTTTAAATATATAACAATTCCACCATGCAGTAACAAGCTAATTAGGAGATAACTGTATTGTATTTTAAGCTCCGACGGTATCAATTGGGGATTTGATGGTCGCAAATTCAGTTTACTGGCGACGCGTTATCGGAGACAGTAAACGGGTATTTGCGACCATCAAATCCCCAATTGATGCCGTCGGAGCTTAAAATACAATATTGTTATCTCTATTCTAATGAAACTGACAGAAAACAACATTAAAACATGTATTTAAAATCTGTCATATGCCGTCTGCGCTTGCGCGTACGTCTCATAGCATCAATTGTCAATTGATGCCATGTAAATACGTGACGTTATCCAATCAAAATGAACGTTACAAACGTTGTTGCATTAGAATGCACCATATCTTAGTTAAAATATAGAAACAGCAAGTCACCAAAGCGTTTCATACACCTACAAATAATTAACGAACGAAATTACAACTCAGTGTGACCATCGTTGTTTGGAGCACCATCCTAGTTCAGAGTCCTACATATAATTTTTTCAATAATTAAGGGTAATATTTCATCTTTTGTCTTTCCAAATTATTCATGGACCATTAAACATATCAAATTTATTTTCAATACGTACCGTTTGGACTTTCCTTTGTTGGAGGAGTGGAAAAATACCAATAAGCTAGACATATGATAAATACCAGTTGTATTAATGCATGTTTCATGGCCATTGGTGACGGCCTCAGATAAAAGAGAAAGGATGGTTTCCTCTTATTTACAACATCAATTATTTCTTGTAATCTTTTCTGTAGTTTTCCATCTGAATAAATCCTATTCTGAACCATATCACCATTATGATGATCATTAAGGACGTCAAAAAGTGCAAGACGTCCTTCTGGCTGTTGGAACAAACTTTCGGGTAATTCGTCTGATAATCGAAGAGTCTCTATGCAATGCAACGCGTCCTTTCCACTCTCAGTGCAATTTATCTCTGATATTTTTAAAAATCGTACGAATACGTTTAAACAAATATTCTTTTCTGGTTTATGCAGTTCACCTGAAAAGTTATGAGCAACATAAGAGTTACGAACTCGTAAAATGTCGTCTATTTCTGTAATGCTAATTTTAAATAATGTTGACTTTCTTATGAGCGACATCAAAGCATTAAAGTCACTCAACACTCCTTGCCGAACTGCATGAAAGTCTCTAAATAAAAAAACGTTTGCAATTTCTTCAATCGACTGTGGGAAATCTATGCTGTAGATTTTATTCCATTTAATTTGATCCCAGTGTGTCGAATACCTATTTAGAGGCTGTAACTCTGATTTCCAATATTTACAAGTTCCACACCATTTGATGAAAGATTTACCAAACTTTCTACTACATAGATATAGGAAGATGTGGTGTGAGTGCCAATGAGACAACTCTCCATCCAAATAACAATTTAAAAATTAAACCATTATAGGTTAAAGTACGGCCTTCAACACGGAGCCTTGGCTCACACCGAACAACAAGCTATAAAGGGCCCCAAAATTTCTAGTGTAAAACCATTCAAACGGGAAAACCAACGGTCTAATCTATATAAACAAAACGAGAAACGAGAAACACGTATATATTACATAAACAAACGACAACTACTGTACATCAGATTCCTGACTTAGGACAGGTGCAAACATTTGCAGCGGGATTAAACGTTTTAATGGGCCCAAACCTTCTCCCTTTTTCTGAAACAATAGCATAACATCACAACATATAAAAACATACGATAAAATATCAATTAGCAGACTTAACTCAATCAAAAAACGTATGATTACACAAAGAACGAATAAATTTGATCTGCGATATCTGAATACAAATGCACAGTTAATTAAATATTAGAGACAAACAGTCATGACCAAAAGGCTATCAAACAAATTCAAACACACTGAGAAATATATAACCAATCAATGTTCACTTTAGAAAAAAACCGTTTTTTTATAATCTTGAAGTTTATACAAATGTTGTAAGAATAAGTGAAAAATTGAAGATATTACAAATAATCAAAGCTGGTATACAGCCAAGATCCATATAAATAAAAAATGACAAAAAAGCATTATAAACAGTATCAACAGGTCGAATTAACAAGAAAATACGATTTGAGAGTACTCGCAGTTACTGACAGCTAGTTAAAAGCCAAAACCAATTAATAGTAAAAAATCATGCATCAGAGACTAAAATCGACTAAAACACATCACAGGGATTTAGTATTTTAACGTCATTAATAGTCAAAGAAGACATGACTTGTGCAATGCCAAAAATAATTGTATCGACAGGTAGTAGTATAGTGAAGAGCGACTTCTATAGAAATAAAAGTTAACGTGGCTGTGTCCCCTATACATCTCGCCTCAAAAGATAATGAAATTTAGTTATGTTTTAATTTGCTAATGACAAAATCAATATTAGTGCCAATGTGAACTATATTCAGAGATCTAATTACAATATTGGTACGATAACCCTTACTTATAAGTTTGTTTAAAGGTTCGATGAGTTTACAAGGATCACATAGTGATTTCCTCGCTTTAAGTACAATATTACCATAAAATTTAGGATGAGAAATACCATCTTTAATAAGCTTTCTACAGGTATAGCCAAATTTACTAATCAAATCTTTGTATCTATGAAAGAATTTAGTAAAAGTTTTAAGTAATTTATGGTATCGAAATCCCTGACACAACAATTTACCAGTGATGCATTGATTACGTTCGTTAAAATCTATGACATCAGAACACACACGGGCAAACCGAACGAGTTGCGATATATAAACACCGTATGATGGAGCCAAAGGCACATCGCCGTCTAAAAAAGGAAAATTAACAATAGGAAATGAAAAATCGTCTCTAACTACAGTTTAGTTGACAAAATCCAGTTGTACATTTCTGTTGGATTTCCAATTTCTTTAGGTTCAGTCTACTCTTTACAAAATTTTGTAATCCATTTACCATAAATCTTAAACCAAGAAGAACCGATATATAATTGTCTAGTTTATCCTTATTTTCTATTTCTCCAATATGTGACATTTCAAATGTCAATTCGAATCAGATTAAGTTCGAAATAACTTTTTTACAATTTACAAAGTAATAAAACACATTGGGCCTTCCCAAATTCGATCGGTTTGATGTTGACCTAGATCTATTTAAAAAAACCATACCCGTCATGCACACTTAATTGACTTAATATTTGTTAAATGTAAATCTCTTTCGTATATTATTATAATAACAGGTTAATTTTAGAACATAAAACGTATATGAATATGTTAGAATACAATTGATGAATTGTTGGTATTTAAAATCCGTCATTCGATTTCTTTTTCATACCAGAAGTTGATTAACTTTAGAGAGATCAAAAATAAAGACGGTCACTTGACATTGCTAAATGGATTGAAATATGGAATGAGAGACTATGTGTGATTTGCTTGTCAAAATTTTAAGGATGCCTGATTTTAACTTTTTAAGTCTGAAGCCTATTCAGTACTGGTCGTTCCTTTAAAAAGAATATTCACCTATTTATAGCTCTCGTAAATGTTGAATTGATGCTACGTTTTATTTCAATTTTTGTATGCAGATAACCATTGTAATAATTTATTAGTTATATGATAGTTTTGATTCTATGTAGCTACTTGCTGGCCCTCGTTTGGTTCTGAGACTACTATCTGTAAAAGTACAGTAGTCTCATTTTGGTTCAAAAGAAATTGGTCGTGAAATTAGTTATAAATTCGCCTTGCGTAATATCTTAAATTAGTACACTTTCAAACATCTTTGACAATAGAAATACTGTATTGCATCCGAAACACTAGTTATGTAAGTAGTTTTGACAAAGAACGAGTCCACAAACTGGGTTTCTTGTGCATATATCAATGTATTGATTTTAAACATTTAAAGAATAGATATAAGATATTTTTATATTGGTCTCCTCTTATATTTAATGCGTTTACATCAATCTTAGTTTGTAACCCGGATTTGTTAATTTTCTATTGATTTATGAGTATCGAATAATGGTATACTACTGTTCCCTTTATTTATAGTTTTTTTTATTTTCCTCATCTGGAAATCCAAAGAAAAAACAAGTTTAGAGCAATGAAATCAAAAGAGCTATTTCGAATAATGAATGAATTCAAAGAAGGTATAAAAGTAAATCGAAGATCTTCCATCAGTAGCGATTTTTCTTAATATGAATAACAACATCAATATGTGAAATTGAAAACTGACTTTAGTTTATTGGTTTTGTAAATGTATCGACTTTCAGTCGATTATGATATTAAGCCGTAACTGAACCATTTAATGCAAATAACGTGCTGCTGCGCGTCAATGGATCACTAGTGACATTATAAGGAAAATAATAAAGTTTTTTTTATCTGTAAAATTATTGATTGCGTTGATTTTCCGAATGTAACATTTTGATGATTTCATTGGCTGTTGAACGACGTATGTAGCAGTTACCGTCGACACATTCGGTTTTGATCCTTTCGGATTTTATGTGTCATATTTGTTGTTTTAGCATGATTTGAATATTTTATTGGTTTTTTGTTTAATTCAAATAACTGACAACTACACCTGCTTCCTTTTTATCTGATACAAATATAATAATTTTTCCCAGATGATAGCAGATGTCTTCTTTTTTTCGTAAAAATAATTCCTTCCCCTTTTCTTTGAATGTTGAGTTTAATGAACTGTTGCTTGTCAGTTCAAATCTTTTGTTTAAGTCATAGCGTTGTCCTTTAATTTCTGACTTATAAGTTTAACCAGAGACATACTATACAATATGTCTCTGTTCTAAATAAACTCATCATAGATACCAGTATACGCCAGACGCTAACCACACTTAACATTAAAATTAAACAGGGAATGCACTATGACCAATGACCATTGATTCATTATTGCAGATAAGGGAGCTACCATTTGATTTTGAATGTTTTGACTTTGACCTTTGACCTCAGAGGTTGTATATACATTATTCATGTCAAGTTTAAAATATGAAGTTGTAACGGTAAGAGAGGACACAATTTGATACGGACGGACAGACTGATCACTATAGGGCAACCGTCAATCTGTTGGCCCCTCATAATTGTTTTTTCTTAAAACCTTTTAGAAAATATCTCAAGGAAAATGAAGGCTTAATCATGTTAATAGCTAATACAATGCAATTGTAAATATAAGTTATATTTCTTAGGGGCATAACTCTTTTAAAAATATTTTTGTTGGAATTGATTTTCAAAAGAGAGGCGAAAGACACCAGAGGGACAGTCAACTCATAGATCAAAAATAATTGGACAACGCCATGGATTAAAAAGAAAATGACAAGTAATAGTACACACGACACAACATAGAATATCAAAAACCAAGCAACACGAACCCCACCAAAAACTGTGGGTGATGATATCGCAGGTGCTCCAGAAGGGTAAGCAGATCCCACTCCACATATAGCACACGTCTTCTTTCTCATGTAATTACAAACCCGGTAAATAGTGTAATTTGGTCGTTACATATGTGAAAAGGGAAGGGGATTTTACTTAACATATAAGTAAAATATCCAATATCATCTGTATAACTGTTCCGTCATCATAAACGGATGTCAAGTTGGTTATTCCATAACTGTCAACCAACTCGTGATGCTTAAAACATTACTGTTATAAATCTTTGATTTAAAATTTCATAAAAAATCAGACAAGAATTGTACACATGAGTGTTTACAATGCGAATTTCCATAAAGGAGTAATCTTCTAGAAGGAGCATAACTCTATTAAAAATAATTGATTGGCACTGATTTTCAAACTTGTCCGAGAGATTACTGATATTAAGCTTCGATATAAATTTTTTAAAAATCTGGTAAGAATTGAACATGCGAGAGGGCTAACAAGACAGGACAGACAGACAGACAGACAAACGGATGAACTGTTGAATGGTCGGAAGTTATATGTCCTCAGCGATATGCCAAGCAGGGGAGAAAATAAAATTCTTCCTTCAAGCAAAGTTACTAAGGTCAACATAATATGGTAAGCTTCATCCAATCAATGAAGCATGCGAATGAGGTCAAGTTAAAATGATAGTCATATGTAAATTCCTATGAATAATCCAAATATCAAATACTTTTTCCCAAGATACATTCATACATTGTACTAAGGTAAAACATTCGATTTATTTTACCCTACTAATGATATCACTGGAGTGTTAAAGAGAGGGTCATCTCTTAATAAGTATTCACATATCAACCCTTGAAACAATTACTCATACAAAAAGTCTGCATATCCAAATGGTTGATTGATTGATTGTTTGAATACTTTATACGTGACATCAGCTGAGTGACATACCTTATATGGCAATCTTACACTTAAGCTTACATAGCTACTGTGGTATGATTAGCAGTAAATGTAATAAAATAATTAACTCACAATGTATAACTTTGGTAAAAGTAGCATTTGTACCATTTCTCAAGAAAATATCTGCAAGATTTATAAAGATATGCAATCATTTACATATAAATAAACAAGGACATGTAACTGTAAGGGATAAAGTGTATACTAAAGTAATACATATGCAACTACTGGGACATAGTTTTTATGCTTGGTATTTGTGTTTTTTTTTCAGAATGTTAGCTATCATACGAGTTGGGTGTTAATGGTAGAAGTGCAGTATTGTACTATTATATATCTTCATTAATACATGTTATCCTTTTTAATGTTTAATCTTATATTTTTGAATTTTTTTTATGAATTGAATTAAATTGAAATGGATAAAGTGAACAAATCAACTTAGGTAGGGTAAAGTTGGGATGGATTCCTAAATAAATCTTTATGCAGGCCACATTGAAAACAAACATGGAAATCTGCTTTTATCTTTAAAAGCTATAAAAAACTAATTAAAAATAATAAAAAACAATAAAAAAAAACATTCCCTAATTGTGCTTAATGACAAAACGAGTTTGTACTTTACTTTAATTTTACAATAAAACGTACAAGAGATGTTAACAAACTTCAGATCAATTACTGTAAACATTTATATAAAATGCAATAAAATTTCAGTATTAAAAAAGTACAACATAGCTTTTTACTTGTATAGTGCTATACAATACGCAAGAACTGGCACAAACCCATTATCATAAAATTTGAGTAATTCTCGGTAGAATTATTTTTAAGTATTCAAAATGCACTGGTGAATGAAGGTAAATTTCTTCCAAAGGTCTTCTAAAATTGGATTTTGATAGCATTTTAAAGCAGACTCTTTAGAAGGATTGAAACATTTCAATACTTGTATTACCTATATATGTATAATTGTAAAAATAATATTTATAGGAAATTTTACTTGCCTAGTAAAATATCCAACTAAATACAATTCTTTAAAATTAGAAATTTCTTTCATTTTTATAAACTTTTTATTTCAATAATGATTCTATATACAATATACATATTGACATAAAAGTAGACAGGTTGCTGAAAAATAAATGCTTTGTATTAAAAAAATGATGCAAATCAGTAGATATTAAATTCATTTGAAAAATTATGAAAACCTTGACTTACAAATTTTGAACTAACATTGACAGAAAAAAATTTATACCTGCTTTTAACATTTTAGTAACCAGTTTATAAACCACAAATTCTAAACTGAACAGGTGCATTGCATCCTAGAATTTCTAAAAAATACCAAATTCAGTTATCGGTTAAACACAATCTTCATAAACTGAGACAACATTTGTTTCAAATTATCGATAATAAAAACCATACAACAAAAATCTTTAAATAAAAAAATGACTGTATTTCAGTCAGATAACATTAAACAACCTTCGATTACAGTAGCTGTATTTGGCGTGACTTTTTGAACTATAAATTGCTCAATGCGCTTCAACGTTGTACTATTTTGGCTTTATAACTATTGAGATTTGAGCGTCTCTGACTATATAGTCTTATTTAAACAAAATGCGCGTCTGAATAATATAATCCTTGAACCTTTGATAATTATTAACACCACTGGGTCTATGCCACTGCTGGTTGACGTTTCGTCCCCAAAGGTATCACCAGCCAGTAGTCAAAACTTCGGTGTTGACATAAATATCAATCATATTGTCACCTTTTAAATTCCCCGTTGACAGCATTAACGACAAACTCCGAATTTTTGAAATCACATATGGAATGGGATTAAAATGTTTGTGAGTGCCCGGTCCTTCCTAATATAAGACAGATTTAACACCACATTATCTCTTTTCAGTACTTCTACACACATTTTTTTTAAATTTCTGATGCCATTGCAGAGCATGATACACTAAACATGTTTTATGGTTTAAAAAAGTGCATGTTTGAGACACATTTCTCAACTGTATATGTTTCTAAATTCTTTTCGGACTTTTTTTAAATATGATGATATGTGCGTAACAAAAATACAAATAGTCGTCATCCTATCAAAATCCTATCAAAATCAGGAATAATCATCAATTCTTAGTGGATGAAGGGCTTGTGAATCATCCAATAAAAATACGTCGGAGCTCAACACTTATTGTGGAGAAAATATTGATAACGAATATCCTGAAACATTGATTCTAATACAAACGATATAAGAATGTTAATTAGTTCAACATAATTAGACAAGACAAAAATGTGTCCTTTTAAATAAAAAGGTGCTATTCTAAATGGTATCAATTTTAAAATAGAATTGAATGAATGAATGAATTTTATTTGCAAAAGCATATAGAACATGCTATGGCAATACATAATATATACATAATGTGACAAAAGACTGGTAACAGAGAACAATACAATAATAACACACATAATGTAGCTAACCAATAATATCAGATCTAGCTTTCCATGCACTCTTTAAATAGTTACAGAGCTTAATTGTTAGAGATCTAGAATTAGCTTTCAACAAACAAGATAGTTTAAAAATAGTAGGCCATGAACAATAATAGCGTGGCAAAAACAATTGTCGTACGTCAGTGGCATAACAACTAAGAGTTGGTCACTAGTTATTCGGTATTGTTTCCTTGTTCATAGTAATGTTGCTTAATTCTTATAGATTTTTATTGAATGTGTCAAATATTTTCAAAACATTTGAAAAAGCGTTTTGGTTAAATTCTTCATAGAATGCTCGAGATTTTCTTTTTAAATCCCCACCATTCCTTTGTAACATTTTCACATAACTTTCTATCCATAACAAGTGTATTTCACTTCTAACGGACAGCAATTCTAAATATTTGTATTTGTCCTCAAATAATCCTAAGAATGACAGTGACTCTGGTCTTACACTCCGGCTTTTAAATAAAATCTGCAAAATCGGTATTCTATCGTTTAGCCCAAAGGCCATTATTTTCGTTAGGTGTCTTTTGAGGTATCTTACTATTACTTTATCTCTCTTCATACCTATTGTCAATTTTAATATTTTATAAGAACATGGTTGATTAAACTTTACTAAACATGATTCTAAATTCGTTAAATCGTCTATTAGGTTTAGTTTTGAGTTCATAAATGTAAGTCTTCGATGTTTTTCGTATATTTCTGAAAAATCTGGATTTTTTAGTAAAACATAATGTTCATCAATTGTTGAACATCTTTTATACACAAGTCTAAACATGTGCATATATCTATAACTATAATGTAATCTACATGACCAATGGAACCCCTTTCGTGTGTTGTAGTTGGCAACAATATTATAAAGTAAAAAACTTTCAATTTCAGCTGATGGTCGATAATTGTGTACCTCAAGACTATCCATCCATTCTATAACATGATCATGATTATATATTTGTGCCAAATAATAAAGTGTTATATCATTAGAGTCTCGACAATTCAAAATTTTGACCCCAAAAAGTTGCTTACATATCTCCAGAAATTGAAGAAATCCTTTTGATGCCGCAAGATGCATTAATCCCAACTTGGCTTTTTCTGATCGGCACAACTGGTTCTTCAGCATCTTTATGTCTGTGTTTGGCAATTCAAACAAAACTTTTAAAATATATGCTAATGTTTCTGAAAAATTTACAGTGCCATTCTCATGTTCCTCTTGTAAATAATCTTGTGTTTCATTACCTATCTCCGAAATATACTGGTACAATGATATACGAGTACTATTATGATAGTAGTTAGGCACTTTACCATATTCGTAGACTGGAGAACTTACAATGGCTAACTTTAACAAATTATCACCTTTTCTAGACAATACTGCTACATCCATCCCTTTTTCTATCAAATACTTAACAGTTATTATATTACCTCCCATTGCAGCCCTTTGCAGCACATTAAATCCTTCATTATCTACACAATTATCAAGTGTCTTGGCAGCATGTTCCTCTAAGAGTCTATTGAGGTTTAATTTAGTAAAATACATCCAGAATTTTCCTCGGTCATTTTGTATAATTTTATGCAATGGACTTACTTGTCCGTTACACTTTATAACATTTTTACCACTAAATATAATGTCATCAATAAATGGAGCTTCAAATCCAGCTAATAAGTCGACTATTTCTGGAATGTTTACAACAGCTTTCTGAAATTCGACTAATGCGTATGATTTTAAAAATAATAACGGATATAGTCTTCTTTTGTGCATTGATAGTATTATGTAATTAGTTATATTAAAATGTTGAAAAAGTCTCTCTGTATATAGTCGATTTACCACAAAGAAAATGAAAGTTTCACCAGATGTCAAAATTTTCTGTTGGTGACCTGTGTTGTACAACATTGAAGCTCGTTTTTTTGATGGCAGTTTGAGTGGTTCCTTGATCTCTCTTTTTGACAATGAAGAAAACAGATTATCTACTGGTGTTTGTCCAAATATGTCTCTCTGAAGTAAAAGAATGTTTAAATTGTACGATATTGATGACTCGAACAAGGACACGAACGAATAGTAGTTCCCGTTTGTTGCTGCGTAATGCAAAAAGTTTCTCCCGAAAACATCTGTATTATTTATTTTATGTTCAGAATCAAAAACTGTTTGGAAAAGAATAGAAAAAGTTCCATTTTTAAGTTTAATGCCGTCATGATTGTATGTTATGAGTGAGCCATACTGAAGAATGCTTAGACCGTTGCTGTCTTTGATGTCAGGTATAATACGTTTATATTTTGTCCTTAGGACATGCAAGGTTGATGATTTACATATTGCAGCGGAATGGTACGGTGTAGAACCATTCCTGGAGCGTACATTCAAATTGGAATTAAGTTTCATCGCAATTGCTATGAACTCAATATTACCATGACAAAATGCATAATGTAAAGGTGTTGAATAGTTATTGTCTCTATCTTTGAGGTTAACAGATTTTATCAAATTTAACATATTAAACATATCCCGATTCCAGTGCACTGCTAATAAATGGATAATTGACATACCATTTGTACAGCGTATGCGTTTTAAGTTGTTTCTTTCTGGTTTTCCCAGAATAAGCAGGTCACGTTTATTGAAGTACAAATTATTTCTACATTTTGCAGTCACATCAGCTTTGTATTTCAGCAAATGACTTAAAATAGTACTTTGATTATACTGCACTGCAGTCATTAACGGATTTTTTCCATCAAAAGCATTACATGTCAGCGTATTCGTTTTCTCATTTAATAATATATCTACAATTTTTAAATGCCCATTCCTTACTGCCGCATTTAAAGCTGTATCACATGTTATCAAATACCAATCATCATAAAATTTGTAATTTTCTTCCGTAGTCGAATTCGCATACATAACAACATTTCCAACATCAAAATCTTGCTGCATTCTACCATGCGTATCTGGGATCCAATAGATAGAATCTTTACAAAGCAGGCAAGTATCTTTCACTCCATTTTCGAGCAACAATTTTACTATACTAGAATGCCCGTTTTCAGCTGAATGATGTAATGCGAGTAGATTGGCGAACGATGTCTTTTTGTTCAACAAATAAGTTGTTACAACAGTGTGTCCATTTTCGGCTGCTAATTCAAAAGCAGTTAGATTCATAGAATTTCTTGTTGATAGTATTTTGTCATTATAACGTTCTACCAACATTTCCACAGTTTGAATATGCCCATTTTGACTGGCAATATGTAGTATATTATATCCACAAAAATAAATGTTTTTGCATTTTAGTACTAAATCTATTCCAAATCGGTGGATATTAGTATAAGACATAGATACTTTGAAATATGGATCAGCTCCATAATCTAACAAGCACTGTAGTGCATGCTCGTTTCCATGTGATGCAGCTATAAAAGCCGCTGACATATTTCGTTTGTCTATATCATTTATATACTTCATATTTGTCATTTTCAACAAGAGATTTATGGTTGTATATGAATTGAAATCCCTTACAGCCTGGTGTAAATAAAAAGCAAAATTTGGTTTTGTGTCATTAAACATTAGTTTGGCATAACCGTGTATCAACACATTCTTCCACTCGTCATTTCCAGACATTGCTACATGATGTACAACGTCAATTTTGTCAGATTCAGAAATATTAGGTGATCTTAAAAAATATGCACCAAATAATTTGTGTCCATTTTCCTTATTAACAAAAAATCTTAAGTGTTTTCTCGACTTACACGTAAGAAAATCCGCAAGAGACTTGTGTAAAAAGGACAGGTTTCCATCACTAAAAATGAGAAAATGTCCAAGTTCATTTCCAATCACGCGTTCTGTCTTTCTTCTGATTGCTGGTGAAATGTTTGCAACTTCAAAAATTTGATCCTCTGTCATTTGCTTAGTCATTGTACACAAAACCTCAAATATTGGCATTAATTCCTCAAATAATCTAGGTTCATTATCAAACGCTCTTTCCAAATTCATCTGATAGATTTTTTCCAAAGAAGATGGTATATTTCGAAAGTAGCAATTTCTTGATTTTTTACAAGATTCCAAATATAGTTTAACATGGAGGAAATTTCCTCGAGAAACATTCGTTAGGTCATTAAGTTGGGCATTTGTAAGATGACTATTTTTTCGAATGTATTCTGTAATGTCATTTCTATTTTCGTTCCTAAAACTGCTTAACTCCATACCATTTAAAACTTTGAATTTACTCAAAACCTGATCAATATTTCTCGACGTGAATATGAACTGGACATTTGGAGGAAAATTGTCTATTTTTTTGAAAAGCAACTGTAAAATATTATTTTTGTCTGCACTATCGCATTCATCTAAGGCATCAATTACAATTAGGAACTGGTAGTTCTTCCATTTATTTTGCAACGGATTGAGGATCGCATTTTCCAGACATTGTATTGGGTCTTCGGAACATCGTAATCCATAAAGAATGTCACTTGCAATATCGTCAGACAAAATTAAATTTCCTAACTCAGGATAATGTTTGACAATTGCACTAGCAATATTACGAATAAAGTACGCAACATTTTTGGATCGAATTGAGTCATATCTGCAGAAGTGATATGCCAAAACTTTCCTTCGTAAACCATACCAGTCAGAGGTCTGGTCGGCACAAACTATATTAGAAATAATTGATGATTTTCCATAACCCATTTCTGCTGTAAGAATAACACCTTTTTCAGATGTCGCAAGTTCTTCATTAATCTTACCAAATAACCAATTCCTGCTGACTGTACTCTGGTTGTGCAGATTTTCAACGTAAAAGTTAAAGTCAAGTAAACTATCAATATTCCAATTGTCTTTAAATTGCATGCTTAAACACCCTGAAATTGAAATTAGAGACATCTGATACTAAATAAAGACAACAGTAGTTAACCGGTGTTTAAAAGTCATAAATCGACTGAGAGAAAAACAAATCTGGGTTACAAACTAAAACCGAGAGAAACACATTAATCAATTATATTAATCAAATTGATCAAATTTGATTTCAATGCAAAAAGAACGCACAAACTGTTGATGATAGCTGAACCCGAAACAAGGTACCTTATCAAGAACCAAAGTATGGCCTTTCTGATAGTATTGTTAAAGATTCCACGGCAATTTAATTGATCTGACAATTGTGTCTAAACAGTGTCTAAACCATACATATATGTGAACATGAGGGAGTGTGCCTGATGTTCATATGACGACGACATAATCTTTCAATCAGTTAAATTAATGTTGGAGCTGGCAGCATGTCAGTAACTGCTAGTAGTCTGTTGTTATTTATGTATTATTGTCATTTCGTTTATTTTCCTTTGTTTCATAATCTGACATCGGACTCGGATTTCTCTTTAATTGAGTTTTACTTTGCGTATTAATGTGCTTTTGTTTTTCGAAACTGGCTAGAGGTATATAGGGGAGGGTTGAGATCTCTAAAAACATGTGTAACCCCGCCGCAATTTTGCACCTGTCCCAAGTCAAGAGCCTCTGGCTTTTGTTAGAATGGTATGACTTTTAATTTATGTTTCTTGTGTATAATTCGGAGTTAAGTATGACGTCCATTATTACTGAACTATTATGCATATTTGTTTAGGGACCAGCCGAAGAACGCCTCCGGGTGCAGGAGTTTCTCGCTACATTGAAGACCAACTGCTGAATGGTCGGGTTGTTGTCTCTTTGACACATTTCCCATTTTCATTCTCAATTTTATATATGTTATACTATGAATATGATATAATGTCCAGTATATGATTGCTTGCATTCGAGTAGGGAGTAGTGAATTTCAAGACGTATACACATAACAAAAGTCATGTTGATAAAAAATTATGAATCAAATATGTTTTCTTTCACGGGAATAATAATCAATCCTCATGTTTAAAATCCTGAACACTTAATTTCACATTTTCTATACTTAATCACCTTTTATAGAAATAGAAATGTATGTTTGTAAATCTCAAATATCTTTTATTTGGTGAAAATCTAATTTCTAAAGACGCACCTAGCCATTTGAATTATCAACTCTTGCTACATACCTGTAGGACTCTCTTTTGTTGATGGATTGGAAACATACCAATAAGATAACCATATGAAAATATACACTGGTATCAACAGCAGCTTCTTTGTATTTGGTGACGGGCGAAGATGAAGAAAATATTTTCTTCTCTTATTTAGAAGATCTGTTATTTGTTGTAAACTTTTCTCCAGATTTCCTTCGAAATGTATACTATTTCGACCAATGCTACCATTATAAATTTCTTTCTTAATGCCAATTAGTGCAAGACGTCCTTCTTGTGTTTGGCCAATGTTCTCATGTAATCCTTGACATTGCCGAAGATTCTCGATCTGTTGCAATGAATTTTTTCCACTTTCTGTGCAATTTATTTCTGGTGTCTTCAAAAACCGTACGAAAACGTCCAGGTCTTTATTCTTATCTTGTTCATGTAGTTCAACAGAAATGTTATGAGCACAATCCAAATTGCGAATTCGCAAGATTTCGTCTATTGTTTGGTTTTTAATGTTGAAAAAGTTCGCATTCCTAATTAGAGACAGTAAAGCGCTAAAGTCCTTAAACACACCGTGTTGAAACATATACAAGTCTTTAACAAAAACTTTACCCATTTCTTCCAACGACTGCGCATGTGGAAAGTCAATGCTGTCTATTTTATTCCATTTAATGTTATCCCAGTGTGTCGAGTATCTGTTCAGGCGATGCAACTCTAATTTCCAGTGTTTACAAGTATCGCACCATTTGACGAAAGATTTACCAAACTTTCTACTACAGTTCGATTGACAACGTCCCAGTGTACATTTCTGTTTAATTTCCATCTGCTTAAATCGAAGTTTCTCCGTTACGAAATCTTGTAAGCCATAAACAATACATCGCAAACCAAGAAGAACTGATACGTAATTTTCAAGGTTGTCCTTATTTACGATGTCTTCTGTGTCTGCCATTCTTAAAGTCACTCTGCATACAAAAACACAAATTAATTTGTTTATAAAGATCTACCACCTATGTAAACATGATAAAGAGTTACTGCAAAAAGACAAATCGACTAATGTCAATATCAAATGCCCGGTCTTTCGTGCAGACAGTATTGAACTTGTATAATTTAAAAAATCTAATTCAATTGATATTAATACAGCGCAAACCGTGTATATATATATATTTAACTGGTATCTATGATGAGTTCATTTAAACAATATATTTTATATATAGAATCCGCCAAGAAACCTGAAGTATTTTAACAGTATTTTATTTTTCGATTCGATTCCCATTAGAAAAGAGTTGATAACATCTAAGTGATTGACACTTAGTTCATGTCCCTGTTTTCGTCTCTCTCATTTTAATGTTATAAACACAAGAATTAATTGACAACAGGTACTAGCTTTACACCTCTGTAGATTAAATGATATATTCCAATCATTTTTTTTTTTAAAGGAGTAGGTTCAGTTTGACCCCTTTTTGGCCCCAAAATATATCAGTCTTACCAAATCGTGAAAATGTAATCTGTTAGCTAATAACTGGAAAGTAGAATGCTTCTGCTACATAAATATGGACGAACAAACTTAGATTGTCTCAAAAATTAAGTTTTACTACTGTTTGAAATAATTAATTTAGAACTGTAATACCATTGATACTGTATAAATTGAAAAAAAAGTAAATGTAGCTGATATTTTCAATATAAAAAAGATGTGGTATGATTGCCAATGAGACAACTATCCACAAAAGACCAAAATGACACATACATTAACAACTATAGGTCACTGTACGGCCTTAAACAATGAGCAAAGCCATATCGCATAGTCACCTATAAAAGGTTCCGATAAGACAATGTAAAACAAGAAAACAAGAAAACTAACGGCCTTCTTCATGTAACAAAAATAACGAAAAACAAATATGTAACACATAAACAAACGACAACCACTGAATTTACAGACTCGTGACTTGGGACAGGCACATATATAAATAATGTGGCGGGGTTAAACGTGTTAGCGGGGTCCCAATCCTCCTTCCTAACCTGGGACAGTGGTATACTAGTATAACATTACAACATAAGAACGAACTATAACAATCAGTTGAAAAAGGCTTAACTCATCACATGGACAAAAATACAAGTGGAACTTCCTTTAACTAATAACGTGCTGGAAAACAGAGCAATATTGAAATTTTTTCCCCATTATTGTCAGTTATAAGTTTTATCAAGGATTTGGATAGCCTTACCAGACAAATCCTTGGTTTGACAAATGACTTTTAAGTTTTAGAATACTAGTATAAAAATACTCATCATTACTACCAGGGCTAAATTTCGTAAATACGCCAGACGCGCGTTTCGTCTACAAAATACTCATCAGTGACGCTCGAATCCAAAATAGTTTTAGTATCAGATTGCTTTTTAAAGGAGGAAAAGACAGTTGCGATCCTTCTAACATACGTATATCTATATATTTTGAAGTTATATATGATATTGACCTTATTTTCAAGATCATATTACTATTGGATGCATTTGGTCTGCAGCAACAATAACATGACTGGAAATGTTCTAAATAGATCAAATATAAATTATTATGTAAAATTCGGTCTTTCGTTCAATTTTCAGACTATCCACTGTGGAAATTACATACTGTTCGGACACTTGGCTTGCAGTCAGTTAAGACCTGTTCGCGGTCTTTGTTCATTAGGTGTTACCTGAATGCCCTTCCGGTCAAAATTAACGGTGTTTTAAAAAGACTATCACTTAATCGTGAACTCCATGTGCAGGCGTGCTGTTGGAATGTTGCTACATAGAAATAATCATAATTGGCACGCTCAAATCATCCCTTTTGTCGTAAAGTTTTGTTTGTAACCTACCTACATATAAATAAGAATGTAGGTCAAAATGTGAAGCAGATTTAAGAGTGGTTTCTTTATGTAGAATTTGATGGGATAAATGCGTTTTACATAATCACGAAACTTAATTATTTAGTAAAAGGAAATCGCTTACCTGTATATAAGCAAAGTGTGAAATCAACGGACAATGATAGCTTGTTTTACTTCGTCCTGTGAGACTCCTGTATGAAATTAGTTTGTTATGAATACAGGAATAAGACGGCATAAAAAAATCAGTTGGTTCCTGTGGAGATTCTGATTGTCAAACAATTCTTTATAATCAAGGATGTGCCTCAGCCTCTATTTTCTTAACAGATGTATAAGTAAATACCTAACTTCTATTATTTCTTTTAGTCTGAGAAATTATATGGACTTCTGTATATAATATAATCGTAAACATAATATAAACTTAATTATAAGTTTTTCCCGTAGGTTAACATGGACATTAAATAAAGGTGGAACTGGTAACCATCAATTCAGTTACCTGATGCTAATGATTTTTCAAGGATGACCCCCTCTTTAATCAGTGTACTATTTTGTTAATCTGCAACTGAGCAATAATATATATTAGCATACAAATTACACATATTATTGATCTTTCATGCATATTTGCTGTTGACCATATTCCCAAGGGAACCTTTACCGGCATAGAAAAAAAAATAACATAGAAATAATGACAATCTTGTACGCAACGTAGTCAAAAGACCATCACTAAGTGGGAGAAAGCCAAATAATCTCTCTAGAAATAAGATGTGTAGATGTTTATGCATCTGCACACCTACCACTAGTAGTTCTCCTTCAATAGACGGAGAAGGTTTGGATCCATTAAAACGTTTAATCACGCTACAAATTACTAAGTTTCAAGTTGATTGGACTTCAACTTCATAAAAAAATACCTTGACCAAAAACTTTAACCTGAAGCGGGACAAACCGACGTACAGACAAACAAACAGACTGAGGGACAAACGGACGTTCAGACCAGAAAAACATAATGCCCCTTTACTATCGTAGCGGGCCATAAAAATGAAAATAAAATTTGAAATTAATATGAAATAAGTACACTAGAAGATACACTGGAATGTATCACCTTCTTTCATAATAGATATAGGAAGATGTGGTGTGAGTGCCAATTGATAGTCCTCAATAAAAAGTTATACTACAGCTATCACATAAATTAAACTTAACATGATCCGAGAAAATGAGGTCGAGGTCAGGTAAACTAAACTGGAAATATATGTTCATCTTTCCATCATTCCATTAATCCCATATGCTTTAAATATGGTTGCACACAGAAGAATCAAATTAAACCAGGAAAAACTTAACATTGATGAATAAACCATGAAAATAAGGCCAATGTCAGACATTAATGTATACCTTACAATCATTACATTCTTTAAATTTAGTTGACCTATTGCATATATAGTATCAAAGAAGCAAACTTACCCATTAAAACTTAACATTAACCAATGAACCATAAAAATTAGTTCAAGGACATATGATACCTATGAGACAAACATATGCACCTTACGATGATTCCATACACCAAATACAGCTAACCTGTTGATTAAAGAGGATGGCTATATGAAAGATGGAAACATCATTACATAAGGCAAAGATACATGTATGAAAGATCCTTCTAAAATTTACAGCTTTTAATCAGTTAGTTAATGCCCCTGCTGTGACAATCATTTACATTATAAACAATTCTTGTTGTTTCAAGAATCAAAAATACCCATTAAATTGTAAACAAGCAAGAAAGTGTTCATAGTACATGGATCCCCTTTCACACTATCATTTTTTATGTTCAGTGGAACATGAAAATGTGGTAAAATCTCTAATTTGGCAATAAAGGTAAAAAGATCATATCAAAGGGAACATGTGTACCTAGTTTGAAGTTCATTGGACTTCAACTTCATCTTCATCAAAAACTACCTCCACCAAAAAATTTAATCTGAAGTGGGACAGAGGAATGAAACTAGAGGCCCGTCGCTCACCTTGGTCTATGTGGATATTAAACAAAGGACGCAAATGGATTCATGACAAAATTGTGTTTTGGTGATGGTGATGTGTTTGTAAATCTTAATTTACTAAACATTCTTGCTGCTTACAATTATCTCTATCTATAATTAACTTGGCCCAGTAGTTTCAGAGGAGAAGATTTTTGTAAAAGATTACTAAGGTTTACAAAAAAATGGTTAAAACATGACTATAAAGGGCAATAACTCCTAAAGGGGTCAACTGACAATGTCTGTCATGTTGACTTATTTATAGATCTTACTTTGCCAACATTTATTGTATTTTAAAGTTTATCTCTATCTATAATAATATTCAAGATACTAACCAAAAACAGTTCAGGGGCAGCAACCCAACAACGGGTTGTCAGATTCATCTGAAAATTTCAGGGCAGATAGATCTTGACATAATAAACAATTTAACTGCATCTAAATTGCTCTAAATGCTTTGGTTTTTGAGAAATAAGCCAAAAACTGCATTTTACTCCTATGTTCTATTTTTAGCTGTGGTGGCCATCTTGGTTGGTTGGCCGGGTCACGCCACACATTTTTTTAAACTGGATACCCCAATGATAGTTGTGGCCAAGTTTGGTTTAATTTGGCCAAGTTGTTTCAGAGGAGAAGATTTTTGTAAAAGATTACTAAGATTTACGAAAATTGGTTGAAAATTGACTATAAAGGGTAAAAACTCCTAAAGGGGTCAACTGACCATTTCAGTCAAGTTGACTTATTTGTAAATCTTATTTTGCTGAACATTATTGCTGTTAACAGTTTATCTCTATCTATAATATTATTCAAGATAATAACCAAAACAGCAAAATTTCCTTAAAATTACCAATTCAGGAGCAGAAACCCAACAACATGTTGTCCGATTCATCTGAAAATTTCAGGGCAGATAGATCTTCACCTAATGAATAATTTTACCACATGTCAGATTTGCTCTAAATGCTTCAATTTTGGGTTATAAGCCAAAAACTGCATTTTACCCCATATGTTCATTTTTAGCCATGGCGGCCATCTTGGTTGGTTTGGGCGGGTCACCAGACACAATTTTTAAACTAGATACCCCAATAATGATTTTGGCAATGTTTGGTTAAATTTGGCCCAGCAGTTTCAGAGGAGAAGATTTTTGTAAAAGTTAACAACGACGGACGACGGACACAGGAAGCCGGATGCCAAGTGATGAGAAAAGCTCACTTGGCTCTTCGGGCCAGGTGAGCTAAAAATGGACGGATGGACAAACAGATGAAAGAACAGAAGCACAGACAAAAAAACATAATGCTCATCTATGAGGCATTATAAATGGGGCATAAACATCAATTTAGGAGATATCACAATCAGGCAAAAATAAAAACAAACATGGGAATCTGGTTTTATCATTTATAGAAAAAACTATAAAAGGTTAAGACAAAAAAAACAAAAAAACAAAAAAATAGAAACATCCCTGATTTACAAGCAGCTACTTTTGCTCATATTTGACAATATACACTAAAAAAGCTAGTAGATGTCATAAACATTCTCAGTACTGTAAAGTTTGAAAGAAAATGGTTGTACACAAAAAAATAAGAAACTGGTATAACTTGTGATATAAATTTAATGTTCATTAATCAAAGAAATACTATATCATAATTATTTAGAAATATTCACAAAGCACCAGTGAATCAAATGATTCTAAAGTTCATCTTAAAATTAGATATTTGAAAATACCTCAAATGGTATAGAAACCTTCCAGTACTTGTATATTTACAAAACTTTTAAACACTATTTCTGCTATTTGTATCATACAGTGGTGCTTAATTAAACATATGTGGTTTATAAAGGAAGGCTACACTATAGAAGTAATACATTGGTGCATTATATAACATGTGAATTACAACAGTAATGTTAGGAACACAGCAAATGGGGGTATCATGACAATAATGGCTCTCTTCAATTGGTGTTTAAAGTAAAATATAAGTGACACTGTAATTTGGTACATTTAATGGACATTATTTTTTTAATATTAGTAATGAAAAATATATATTTAGATTTTCAAAAAGAGAACTTTGTTTTAATAGATTTGAAATAAATGAAGCAAAATCATTAAAAATGAAAAGTTCACAGGTTGTAGTTTGCAAACACAATCAATCTTCTAGTGACAGATCTGAACTGTGCAATCATGCTTAGAATGGTGTTTATTGTCAATCCTTAAACTAAAGGTCTGATTTTTTAGTATAAAATACAACAGCCTGAAGCAATTTTTTGCTCAGTTATTTTAAGAAAAAAAAGTTTAGTTCATATTTATAAAAACTTCTTACATTTTCTTTTTAAAATTGTAAAATCAAAACATAAAAGACATTTATACCAATTAACTTTCATGTTGTTGGAAAAAATTCTATGAACATACATGTACAATAATAAAAATAGGATTAGGAAATTTAACTTGCCTAGTAAAATATCCAACTTAATAAAGTTTCTCTGAAACTAGAAACTACTTTCATTTTTATAAGTTTTTCATTTCAATAATGATTCTATATACAATATACATATTTACATAAAAGTGGACGGCTTGATGAAAATTGAATGTTTGGTACTTAAAACTTGGAAAACGATGCAAATCATTTGAAATAAAATTTATTCTAAAGTATGAAAACCATGTCTTACAAATTTAGAACTAAAATTGACAGAAGAAAGCTTATACTTGCTTAAACATTTTAGAAATTAGTTTATAAAACACAAGTACAAAACTGTACATTGCATCCTTGAATTTCTAAAAATACAAAATTCAGTTATCTGTTAATCATAACTTTCATAAACTGTGACTAAAAGAGAATTATCAATTATAAAAACCATGACAACGAAAATCATATAAAATACAAAAAAGACTGTATTTCTGTCAGAGAACATTAAACAACCGTTAAATCTCAGGTGAAATTATTTGAGCGTCCGGTGTGTCAATAGTTCTCTATTCTGTTTCTGTGGTTTTTTTTTCATTTAACTATTGCTTTAAATATACATTGCATAGTTTTACAATATTTGTTCATAATGATAATAGTCAATTTTTCTAAAGGCTGTTCCAGGAAATACGTCCCCTCAGGGAAGGCAATTTCTTAAAATTTAATTTGGGTGGTTGTATTTGAAATAGCAAAATGCAAAGGAAGTCTTGTTCTAATCTACTTTTATTTCTGTGGGTGGTGGTGATTAAAAAAAAGTGCCATCCCCTTGGGGGACATGATATTTTATGGAACAGCCTTTAATGATGATGTATCATTATTCTGTTTTTGTTTTCTTCATTTTACTCCATCACATATTACGCAACCTTTTTTCAATCATTTGTACACTACACTTCTACTACAGTTTGATTAATACTGCAAGGTAAATTCACTATTGGGTTTTTCCCTTTTTGAAGTAACTCAAACTAGATTACACATAACAGTCCTCTACATTCACATTGTATATAATACTAATGGACATTAACATTTGGACATGTGTAATGACTTGACTAGTTTATGCTGTTCCCTCTTTCTTCATCTTTGTTATCTTGAGTCTATAATGTTGACCCTATAATAAATACATCACATGATTAAAGCCATATCTAGATATGCAGCAGGGAATTTACTATTGTTTCTAAAGCACCCATGTCCTACTGTATATTCTCTCTCTCAAACAGTATTTCTAGTAGAAACTTGAACAGAATGATTTTATAGATATTTTTCGATGATTGGAAATGAATAACAAAAGGTGCAGTAGATAGAATGAATGCTTACTATGCAGTTTAGGTTTTGCTCATTGTTGAAGGCCATCAACATGATCACTGACCTGTTGTTGTTAATTTAAATGTCATTTGGTCTCATTTATTCTTATTCCATTAATTTACAAATGAAAACATGTTTATTTTTAATTTTAGTTCATTTATGTCTTGGAGTTTAGTGTGACGTCCATTTACACTAAACTAGTACATATTTTTGTTTAGGGGTCAGCTAAGCACTGTTACATGGTATGGAATTTTCCTCGAAGTGTCAAAGACATGTGGTGGCATTGGGCTGAATTTGGCTGCTTGGTCCTATTCTGGTCTTTATGACACATTCCCCATTTCCATTCTTAATTTTATTGAGCTAAGCACACGTAAAACAACAATATTATATTTGACAGAATTTTAAAATTGCATCATCTTTCCAATTTTAATTTCTTTTTTGAATACTAACTTATAGTACCAATAAGTTTATACTTACGGAACCAATCTGTTTACAGTTTAATCCAAGATTCTCACATTTCTCCATAATACATGCTATCTCCCCAACAGACAAGTTCAAGGCTGGGAATGGCATGTCATCTTGTAGATCATCTTTAATGAACTCACTACGAAAAAAATGCATACTAGAGAAGTTGCAAAAAGTAAAAAAGTAAAATTTTGTATTCTTATAGAAAAACAAAGGATACAAGCTATATATTCATGACACAAAGTCAATGCATGCGCAGCAGAAACAACAACAAACTAGAGGCTCTAAAGAGCCTGTGTCCATCACCTTGGTCTATGTGATTATTAAACAAAGACACAAATGGATTCATGACAATGTGGTGTTTTGGTGATAGTGATGTGTTTGAAGATCTTACTTTACTGATCATTTTTGCTGCTAACAATTATATCTATCTATAATGAACATGACCCAGTATTTACAATGGAAAAGTTAGTAAAAAAATTTATGAAAATTGTTAAAAAATTACCATAAAGGGCAATAACTCCTTAGGGGGTGAATTAACTATTTTGGTCAGGTTGACTTATTTTTAGGTCTTACTTTGCTGTACATTATTGCTGTTACAGTTTATCTCTATCTATAACAATATTCAAGATAATAACCAGAAACGGCAAAATTTCCTTAAAATTACCAATTCAGGGACAGCAACCTAACAACTGGTTGATCAATTCATCTCAAAATTTCAGGGCATGTAGATCTTGACCTGATAAACAATTTTATTCCATGTCAGATTTGCTCTGAATGCTTTCGTTTTGAAGATATAAGCCAAAAACTGAATTTTACCCCTTTGTTCTAGTTTTAGCCATGGTGGCCATCTTGGACACATTTTTAAACTTGATATCCCAATGATGATTGTAGCCAAGTTTGGTTTAATATGGCACAGTAGTTTCAAAGGAGAAGATTTTTGTAAAAGATAACAGACGATGTTGGACGACCATGATGACGGACAACAGACACAAAAGTGATGAGAAAAGGTCACTTGGCCCTTTGGACCAGGGGAGCTAAAAACACACACACAAAAAGCAAAGAAACTGTATTCCATACTTACACGAACAAGATAATAGTGTTACTTCTTTGAATGCTTTTTAATTTACTGAAATAATCTGTACTATGATCCAAACATTCACAATTTAGGAAGCTCTGATATGTAGTAAAGTGAAACCATATCACACTATCTTGTTAATAAATGTTTTCATTAGCATAATGTTATATCTCAGTTAAACAGACAATGGTGTTGGATGGTTGTTTAATATCCAGTGGCAAAGAACATGCTGGCATAATGCGTTATAACAACTTATAGGAAATTATTTTCTATTTTCTGAGAAAAAGGCAATGAAAATTGCATGGGACATTATGCACAGACAGAAGGATAGTCATACTGACAGATAAACAATGGGTATAATGAATGTGTTACTCTTACTACATGTGTGCAAATTATGATAAATAATTCTTTTAAGACACACAATATCTAATAAACTTTTTCTCCAGATGTAAATCTAATAGCATATTATAAAGTGATGCACTAATAATATTTAAAATGAAACTTACAGTAGTTTTTCTTCAACCATCTTCTGAAAATCATCTGTAACATTCAAATTTTTTTCTAACTTTTTCTTTGCTTTCAAGTTCTCTTTCTCTTTTTCTAAAATTGTATAATATTTCAAAATGTTCTTTATATTGATAAATCATGTCTAAAATATAATCTTCTTTAAAAAGAAAAAGAGTGAAATAAGAATGTGTCCCCAGTACACAGATGCCCCACTCGTACTATCATTTTATATGTTCAGTGGACGGTGAAATTAAGGTCAGAACTTTAATTTGGCATTAAAATTAGAATGATCATATCATAAGGAACATGTATACTAAGTTTCAAAGCCTTGACCAAAAACTTTAACCTGAAGCAGGACAGACGAACAAACAAACGGACGAACGGACAGATGCAAAGACCAGAAAACATAATGCCCTTCTACAATAGTAGATGGGGCATGAAAATATATGTTACAGTGGCAACCTAAGAAAATGTGTGATGTTGCGAAAATCTTCTGAAAATAAAACCTGATGTTGGCAGAATTCAATGAATCAGCAACAAACAATACTAGATATTGTAAATTGACATTTTTAGAGGAAACCAAAAGAGTCTTTAACATTAAACCAAAGGCTCTAAAGAGTTAATAGAATACAACAAATGAAGATGAATCAATTTCTTAGACAAAACTGAATGTATAATTCACTTCAATTCTATATCAGTGTTATAATTTAAGATGGCTGAACTGTTTTATTTGATATGTTGATTGATTGCTTTTCCTGTCAGTACTCAATTACGTAATGGTGCATGCACAAGCATGACATGTTTCAAAGTAATTTCAAGTTCATGTTAATGCTTGACAATTTGGAAATATCTGCAATAGGGAAAAATATATATAGAACTTCCAAGTGATTATTCTAAAATATATATTTATACTAGACATATATAAAGGAGTTTGAACCATAATGGTTACACTGTCAGATGTGTAATGGTTTGATGCTTAGGTGCATTTTTGATCAATGACTATCAATGCAACTCACAGATGAGAAATGGTAGAAAATGACTGTGATATGAATTTATTGTATTTTCTTATGGTTGACTGTATACACTAGACAGTTTCTGTATACTTTAGACAGTTTCTGTGTACTTTAGACAGTTTCTGTATACTTTAGACAGTTTCTGTGTACTTTAGACAGTTTCTGTATACTTTAGACAGTTTCTGTGTACTTTAGACAGTTTCTGTGTACTTTAGATAGTTTCTGTGTACTTTAGACAGTCTTTATACAGTTTGTGTGTACTTTAGACAGTTTGTGTGTACTTTAGACAGTTTCTGTGTACTTTAGACAGTTTATGTAGAGTTTAGACAGTTTATGTGTACTTTAGACAGTTTCTGTGTACTTTAGATAGTTTCTGTGTACTTTAGACAGTCTTTAGACAGTTTCTGTGTACTTTAGATAGTTTCTGTGTACTTTAGACAGTCTTTAGACAGTTTTGTATACTTTAGACAGTTTCTGTGTACTTTAGATAGTTTCTGTGTACTTTAGACAGTTTTGTATACTTTAGACAGTTTCTGTGTACTTTAGATAGTTTCTGTGTATCTTACCTAAGTAACTTACCTTCAGCTGACTGTCCTGTAGGTTTCGAGAACATCTTTTGATACATGTCCTTTTCTACCAAACTAAACTTTTTAATGTCTCTACAAAAAATGTATAAATCTTCTATTTTAAACAAGCAATTCAAATCTATCTAACTCAATTTTAATCAACTACTATCATTACAACTTATTTTCATGCATACTTCTATCACAGCTTTTTTCATATCTGCATATACAAAATTTTTTACATATTTAAGACAAATAATATTTGTGCTATTTTTTCTATTTGTGTTTTCCCAAGAACTTTTTAAGAATCATTTATACTAAATAAAAATTATATTTCATGGATAATAGAGGTCTTAAAAAAACGCAATCCTCATCGAAATCATGTATTCATCTTGTATTTCTGAAAAAAACTCATGTATGCAATAACAATGGACTTATTCATCCTGTTATGTTTATTACTTGTCCAATTCCTGGAGCTCTTTGTTTATTTCTGTGTTATTTGGGTTCATCCTCTGGGCCCTCTTCAACATGTCTCGTGCTACTTCAAAGTGGGAGCTCCTTCGATGTGCCTGAAAGCAATTTCAGTAAAGTAGGATTATTGGTACACGAGAAAGCAACAGTTGCCCAACAAAACAATAAAATGGACAAACACATTTTAGGGATAACTAACCATATTTTTATATCTTTCTTGTTCTCTCTCCCCCCCCCCCCCCCCTTTTTTTATTTACATCTTTGAGGGCCATGACCTTCATGATGAATAACAGTAAAAATTCTTGCCAAATGATGTTAAAGGTAGATCATTTTTGGTGCATGAAGATAAAATGAACACTTTCTTTCAGACAATAACAAAACCAACTTATTTTGACAAATCATGTTAATTCATTTCTAAAATCAAAGGTAACAATAATTATTTAAAATTTCTGACAAATCAGATAAGAATATTTTGACAAATCAAGGTAAAATTTTAACCAATAACAGCAGCAGAAAATTACTGTTTGATGTCTGACAGTAAAAGGCATTCCTACCATAATATTTCATAGTTAAATAGTTCACTGCTCCCTTCAGATCAAACTATAATAATATATATTGATGGTTCACACTGAAGCTTAGTTATTTTAAATGCCAAATGAGAAATAAATTGTTCTTTTTGTCAAAATGTTGCACCTTTATTTGGGTAAAGTTCTTGTCTAGATACTGTGGATTCATTATTATTCGTTGGATACCAATTTTTGTGGATTTCGTGGGCACAGTAAAACCACAAATCTAAATATTCAAGGAATGATAATTTTTCTATAGGTTTGTATGCAGACTTGAGCAAAACCACAAAATTAAATATCCACGAATATGCAAGTTTTTCTTAATCCACGAAAATTGGTACCCACGAAAATAAATAAATTCACAGTATTCAGAGATGCTTGACTTTACATGCTACCTTTACTTACCTTTCCTTGAAGGAAGAGAAGTTTGACATTGTTTGGCTCTATTTCTCTTCCCTTGTTGCAGTAGGTCATCACCAGATTAAATTTATTTTGTTTTGATGCACACACAGCCATGTTAGAGTACAGAGTAAACAGCTTCCCCCTGTGAACTTTCTCCTCCTCTTCATCTTTAACGTGCCTTGATTCTAGCATTATTGCTGCCTAAAAATAAAGAGAAAAATGTTCTGATTTTGTCATTTATACAAGAAAATCATGCAGAGAACCTATAACAATATGGCAATGTCAAGATATAAGGAATTAGCAAAACTTTACTCACATGTAGAGGACTTTTGAATTCATGCACTTTCCAGTACATTTCTTATGTCACAATGCTATTGTTATTACATTAAAAGTAAGAACCAATTATTTAATGACCTTGAGAACAGGGGTTGTCACAAGGCAACCGGTGTAATTATTACCTCTTCATGAAAACAACTCCTGATTAGTGTACCGGACTCATCAGGCATACATGGATTTGTAATAAGTTTTTAAATGAAGTATTTCGAAATGAAATTGCTTGGGCAAAGTGGAGATTATTCAATTCAATGATTTTGGATTGTCCATTTCAAAATATCTATTTTAACATGAGTCCGTTATGTGAGGAAAGAATTCAATAATGTCAAAAGACTGAGTTTCTTAAGACTTCTCCCTTCCAAACTTGTAGAGCATGCTTATATCAGAGGAAACCAACACACATAGCTCCTCGCTGAACTGTCAATCCTTTTAATAATTATGTATACCTCAGGGTGCAGGATTTTCCTGCTATATTGAAGACCCATTGGTGGCCTTCAACTGTTTTCTGCTCTTTGGTTGGGTTGTTTCTTTGACACATTCCCCTTTTCAATTCTCAATCTTATACAGAATTAAATTTCAAATATATCTGAAACAACACTTTCACTGTAAATAATAAATGAAAAAATACTGTACCTTTTTATAATGGCCAAAGGCCTTATGGAATGCCCGTTCTTTATACACTTGTAATCCAAGCTGAAATGAAAATTTGATTGAAGTAAATAATTGGCTGATATTCATACTACTGTGGAGTCATTTCTTTTCTTGGGCACTAATTTTCGTGGATGAATGAAAACTTGCATATGTGTGGACATTTAATTTCCTGGTTTTGCCGAAGTCTTTACACAAGCCTATAAAACATTTGTCATTCATTGAACATTTATTTTCGAGGTTCACCTATATCAACTAAACCACGAAAATTGGTATCCAACAAATAATAATGAATCCACAGTAATCCTATTGTTTTGAATAAAAATGTAATTACCATACACAAAATATTATAAAACTTTAAAACATTTCTTTTGTAGGTGCAGAGATTTTATAATCTAACTGAACATGCTATAGCTTTCATTCAAATTTCCTTTTAACAAATATAAATGCATTAGAAAAAGTTTGCACAGGCTTTTACAAATCAGAGATAAAAAGACCAAAGTGTACAGAATAAAGAAAATTTAAAATTTAAATAGATAATAGAGAAATTTTACCTTAAATTTAGCTGGATCATGAAAAGTATGAGCCAATGACTGAAAACCTTTGAAAAATATTGATATTCTAAATCGAGAATAAAGAAATATTAAAGAATAGAGAATTGAAGATTTTACATCATTACTTACAAAAAGCCCCAACATAAATATTACAAACAGTAGATTTAAGATTTATGTTACAGTAAACAACTAAACAAAATAATAAAACCTAAAAAAAATAAGCATGTATATTTTAATTTAGGTAGATACATTTAACTTTAAAACCAAAACTACTTTATTAAAGAGATTTTTAAATAATGATATATCAATTAATGCAGTTATTGTTTTTAAAGTTTAAACAAAATCATTTTCTTATATCCTCATGAAATATTCAATGAAACCCATGAAAAAACTTATGTATATAAGTGTGTTCTGCTAAAGTGCCACATTTCCTTACCTGTCTTTCAACCTCAACAAACTTTAGAATGTCTGAGAATTCTATCTTATCCCTCTCTTCCTGCAACAAAAAAACATAGAATTTTTATTTCAGTGGTATATTGTCAAGGATACTATTTAAGTTGCATATCCTTAGATTCTAAAGATAAATTTAACTTAGAAGTTTGGTTAAAATGCCTCAAAATCAAGTATCCAATTGTACAAAAGGTTCACATGTACCTTATCAGTGCAAACCAACTTATCATAGTTCTATATTTAACTATTTTTTATTAGATATGTTTTCTTTATACACTGTATTAAAACAGATGAAATTATATAGGATCCAGCTCAATTAAAATAAAGATAAAGATAAATATTTTCTCAACCCACAACATGTTACATCTTCTACATAAGCAACACGACAGGTGTCACATGTGGAGCAGGATCTGCTCACTCTTCCAGAGCACCTGAGATCACCCCTAGTTTTTGGTGGGGTTTGTGTTGTTTATTCTTTAGTTATCTATGTTGTGTCATGTGTACTTTTGTTTGTCTGTTTGTCTTTTTCATTTTTAGCCATGGCGTTGTCAGTTTGTTTTAGATTTATGAGTTTGACTGTTTGGTATCTTTCGTCCCTCTTTTAAAGACTATCCTACCTTTGTCATCATGTCATAATCCTCTATACCTGCATGCTCAACAAAATTCATCAGCTCCAACTTAAACATTACTAAAAATAACAACAAATGTGTACATACAATACAGGTAAATAATGGATAAATAACATGTCAGTGTTGTCATTCACAAGAAATGAAACATCATATATAACCTTTTGAATAAGTAGCAAAATAAGCCTTGTAAATTAGTTACAGTTTCAAAATTTACATGTTTTGTGATTGTATTAAAATAAATAATTTTGCCAACTTCATTGTGTTGCTATGGTATTTTACAATCAACTACATTTTCTGCAGTGTTGGTGAATTGTGCCTCATTCAAAATTATATAGGAATTTGTGTTTGTCATTTTTTCATTTAATGCCACTTTTTGTTTGTTCTGCTACTTTGGTCATGTCAAGTGGTTGTTTTTTTATTAGTGAAGATTATAAGCTGCAGTACCTACATTAAACAAGAAAACTGTGAATCCTTGTCAACCATAAATTGAGTCAGACACAGCTTGCCACACAAGGGTAAGAGAATGTCATTGTTCTGGAGCATTTCTGATGACTGATGTATGGTTTACTGCACAATGTAATTTACTTTTTCTAAAGCTCAATATCACTTCTTTAATTTTATTGTCATTTTCACATTTTTGATTGGAATGAGAAAAGTATGTCTCCTCACTAGCTCAATTTGACCATAATTTTTTGCAAATGACAGACACAATTTTGGTATTTCACATTAGACATAGTAGTGAGGACCAGTAAATATTTTCAGGACCACCAAAGATAAAAAAATTGAGAACTCCTGTCTATATCACATTACCTGTTGAATTTCCAGGAATTCTGGGTTCTACACCAAGTTTACCATATGCATAGTCTGGTGAAACCAGTAGTTGAGCTAATTCTCCCTTCTTCATGGTTCTAATGCAGATCTCTAATCCAGGAAGTAGCTGATCTATAATACAATAATATTTCATCTTAACTAACAAATAATTCACCTAAAGTTTATTTAGGTTCATAGTTAAATCAAGATATAATTCATCCAAGGCTCTACAATCTGTACCTGTACATTGGCATTGCATAAGGTCATGTTTTTCTCTGACTGTTTTTAAATTAAGAATGGAAAAAGGGAATGTGTCAAAGAGGCAACCCAACAAAAGAGCAGAAAATAGCAGAATGGTCTTCAATACACTGAGAAAATAACAATAAAATTAACATCTTTATACTTAATCTATTAGATGTTGGATGTGTACCGGTTGATATTTTAGTCTGACAAGCATCATTGCCATGATTATTTCATTAGTTGATATTGACTAGATGTCAGTAACTGTGAGTACTCTCAGATCTTTATTTTTTTGTTGTTGTGATGTGTAAGTACCCTGCCAATTAAGTCTGATCTGTGTATTCTGTTTTCTGTTGAAAAACCTTAGACTGAGATTTCTGTCAGTGAAATTTTAGATTATTTGAAATTTTCTTCTATGGATGACTTCCCAAGAGGAAAAAGGGAGTTACCCAGTCAGTAAGTGAGCTTATCAAAATATGAATATTAATATATTTGAGCAATTTCTAGAAAAATACCAAACCAACAATTTTATCCAATATTATGGCCTGATTTTAAAATTCCTAACACTATGAAAAAATAATCAAGATTTTGGTAAGTTTAACACTGGTGATTATTAAATATGTTAGTCATAATTACAAAAAGTTATATATATATATATAAATTTATTAAATGATTAATAAATAATGTTTCATATTATCTATGTTTTAGTTAAGAGAAAAAAATTAAGTTATATACAATGAGCAAATTTATGTTTGTCCTTAAAATCATTATACAGTGAAATGTATTCATACATGTTATAGTGTTGTATATAGGAAAGTCAGAGAAAGTCAGAGAGAGAGAGAGATTAAGTAAATGCAGTTTATATATAAACTTAAATAATCTTATTGCATGATTGTTAAAATTCAATTAGTCAGGGATAGGTGTTTTATACTGCATTATTTTCTATTGTAATATTAATGGGACAAATATGATAATTTTCACAAACTGAGGCGAATAATAGTGTAGTGTGTGCTTGGCTGCTCTCTTGTATCCCCTGTAAGATAAAGATTAAAATTTCCAATAAATCTATCATGGCTTGCATACAATATTTCCTGAATAACCTCTGGAAAATATATGTATGCTTAATACTTATACAGTACATTCCGGTTATTTGCATAGCCTATTTGTCAGACGAAATTATGCAATAAAGCGGAGTGTGCTTATATCCGAAATGACAAATTACGGAGTCAAATGACATCGATAGTGCAGATCAGCAAAGAAGAAAGATGTACGTCCATAGTCCACTTACAACATAATGAATGCTTATTTATTCTAATAAAAGTTATTTGTCTACTGTCATACATTTTATTTCATTGTGTATTCTTTCAATAAAGTTTATAAACACATTTTGTTTTTTGTTTATTTATGTACCGACTTTTCCTTTACCTGAGATACGATAAGGAAATTGTTCTAAAAATAGATTTGTTTCTATGACCCGGATGTACAAATTCAATTGTTACGCTTTGTTTAAAACAAACTGTTTAACAATACTACACAGTTTATAATCATTGTAAACAATAATTGTGTAATGAACTGCCTTTGATATTCAGTATTTACCAATTACACAGTGATGTGACACTGTTACTTTAACACCGCTAGTTTCGTTTATGCAAAGCAGTTAACAGGTGATGGGGCCATGCACGGGTTATTTGCTGGACACGAGTGTTGAAAGTGAGAAAATATAATAATCAGAAGTTAATTTTCTTTTAGAAAAATATTAAAAAGGAAAGATTGATGTATAAAATTCTTCAACCATATATAAATGCCCTGTAATATTTAACATAAATGTAGATCACCCAAGCTGAATTACGAAATTACACATTGGATAATGATCGATAATTAGCAGGCGTTAATGTTTTAAAAATTCACCCAAAATATAATCTATGAACAATGTTTGAAATCCAATCAATAATTAACACCTTTTGAGATAGAAGATCATAGAATGGTTGTGTTTTTACAACAATCAGCTGATTGACATTTTTATGATCTCAAGGCTTAAAATAGAATATGGGAAACTTTACCTGTATACACATCGAGGCCTTTTCTATAATCATATAAACACGAAAGATACGGTTTTAAAACTTTATTTGAATAACACACAAGTAAATGTGAAATAATAATGAAAATTATGATGCATTCAAGAAAAATATACTTACCAAATTGCCGTTTCCGGTCAAAAATCTCGTCAGTTTTAACTGAGCATATCTAGCTGGCGATTATTTTCTATGCAATAAACCGAAATGCCACTTGTAAGGCTATGCATATAACCGGACAATTTAACATTAGGTGAATGGGAAATGGTTTTGTGCAGGAGAAAAGTATGCAATTAACCGAATTATGCTATAAAGCGGTATGCAATTAAGTGGAATCGACTGTAATTCATAATCAATTTTTCATTTTTTTCTATTTGCTGTTGGCTACTATTTACCTTTAAATCCGTTGTTGATATCCCATTTTCATGTGTATTTATATGAATTTGGGGCTAACAAATAATGGAGTAACCTTCACCTTGAAGTTTTTTTTATTTGTTTTGACATGGTGTTATGTGTTTTAAAAGACCATAAAGTTTCTCTGGAAATTCATTTTATTATACCTTTTTAAAGCTTAATGGCATTAATTCTTTCTGTTTTATAAGCATTAGAATAGGAAAAACATTCCTGTTTAATCTTTTAAATCAATTACAATCTTAACTAAGCAATGGTACATATACGCACTATGACCTCTATGACCTACACGCTAGATCACTCCACCACATAGGCTCTACAAAAATAAAGTTTTCCATGGCCGGGTGTTACCTATTGTCTCCAGTTTTTATCAAGGGTTGTCACACAGTAAGGCATGGAGATGAATCTTTACAGATCAGCTGAATTATCTATCGCAAAAATTAATGAAGGATGTAGTCACAAAAATAATATGTACATAAGCGCAAACAAATATCTTACTTTGTCCAAGTTTGTATCTTTCTGGTGCATTCCTCAACCTAGTGGAATCATATGGTTCATCTGCATACTCCAGGAAGGCATTGTAATGAACTGGAATAAAATTAGAATATATTGGTTATAATGTTTTATTTCTGATTATTCAAAATTGTTGATTAGATACAAATGCCCAGCCCACCACTAAAGATGGGAGGGGGCAAATAACTCTGCTTATTAATAAGTAAATCAAACAGATAACATATACATACATAATATATGATTTTTTATAATAATTACGATGTTATGGAATGGACAGACTGATGAACAGACAGACCAACAGACCAGAACACATAATGCCCATAAATGGGACATAAAAAACGGAAACATAAAATCTTGTGAGCATGTTTATCCCTAGAAATTCACTAATTATATTGTGAAAATCTTTATTCAAGCCAAAATAAACATGATAAAACAAAATTGTTTAAAAGTACATCCAATTAATGAAAAGCCAATTATTTCTTCCAAAAGTCAAAGTACTTGGCATGGTTAGTAACAATTTGACAATTCAAGCATTTTCAAACTTATTTTTATAATGTAAACAAGTGTTGAATGGTATGCTGTTACACCAATGTCCTCTCATTTGTTGCTGTCTGCCATTTTAATTTTTAGGCTTTAGCCTACATCAAGCCGTTAATTTTCTCTTTTAAATTATTTCATATTTCATCTATCCAGTCAGATTTTGTGTTATGACTTTTCCTTATTGTTGAATACTGTACAGTGAATACTTGTTGATGGGGTTACTTACCCTTTCTGTTTCTAATGGAAAATTGTTGAATTTGCAATTATGTAAATAATTAAAAAGTCTAAAATTAGGATTTCAATATTTCTTACCCCTAACAATTGCTCCTTCAGGGACTATACTTCCTCCTCCTGGGTGTAAAACTCTCTTTTTCACTCCACCATCACCAGATATATCCTCCATTTTCTTTGCCAACTTTTGAAAGGGAGATAACTCATCATCGTCATCTTCATCCTCCTCATCAGGTATGTAGACATTGTTCAGAATGTCCTCTGGTGGGAATGCTTCTTCTTCTTCCTCATCAGCTGTAGTGAGAATGTCAATGCATACTTTTGAAGGTTAAACTTTACTGATAATAGTTTTTACAAATGAGTTTTTAAATTGTAATAAGAATTTTTCCAATGATTTAATGAAATCATTAGTTTCTATAAAGCAAAATGGGCAAATACAACCAAATAAATTGAATATCCATTTTTCTGTGCATACTGATATCGTAAAATATCAGCTGCTTGGTACAATATGAAGCCTTTTAAAGCTATTTTGTTACGGTCACTTGACAAAAAGCTTCTTTACTGTGTTTAGCAGCTGATATTTTATGTTAGCAATATGCAGGCTACCTGAAAATCAGTACATCTCCATACACCCTTTGTGCTACAAATAATGTCAGATTCACAGTATAATATAACACTTCATGTACATTAAGTGATTCACCAAAATCTGATTTCAAATTTCAAAATTCATAAATTTGACTTAAGGATATGATTTGATTTGCATTATGGTTTGTATTTTCCTTTCTGTAATGTTCTGTCATGTCTGCATTAGTGCAATGCAATCATCAATGTAATGAAGAGCAAATGAGAACAAAAAGTTTTTGCTTTTTTTAAATACACATTTTTTTAAGTTAAACAATTCTTCTTATCTTATGTTAAGTATTTCCAGAATTTTAAGTGGGTTGCTCTGTGAAATTTTCAACTATATGTACATTATGTACTGTAGTGAGTTTGAAGTTTAAAAAAGTAAGTATGTTTGAACAAAAAAGACAATATGAAACTGCATTTTTTGTATTATTGCTTATATAATATCTAATTAATGATGTTAACAAGAATTGTAGGCTATATCTATATCATTTTATATCAAAGCGCTAAATATTAAGCTTAACATTAGTATTTAGTATCATGTAAGATATTTATTAAGAACTATATTATATATTTATGAGTTACCATTTTGGTATTCATCCACTTCAAACTCTACACCCCCTTCTGACTCTCGTAACTTCTGAATATCCTTTTCCTTCAGGCAAACTGTTGCTTCATCACTCATCTGAAAACCAATGTAAAAATAACTATCAAAATAGTAATAAATAAATCTTACCTTTTTTACACCTAATTAAACATTGTTAAATGTACCTGAATTTCAAATTTCAATTAAATTACAAGATTCTCTCCCTTATCTCTCGAACCAATGCTATTGTGATATCGTGACACCAAATCGCCTGCACTGCAGTCGTCCCGTTAGACCACACGACCACCTGGGCGCTACATAAACTGTAACTAATGTAGTTAATTTTGTTATTTAATAAATGTGTAATAACTGATTTTCATTATATATTATAGTCCAGGCAAACTAAAATTTAACCTCAAACATATTTTTGTCAGTTTGTAATTGATTTTCTTAAAATTCATGTAAAATATGATACTTTGATGGGATATTATACATTTGTCTTTGACATGTTTGACATAATGTTTTGAGCGGTGCATAACACCATGACCACTTTCCAATACAACCATGTACAATGTATTTTGTATAGTTAGTGTTGTGGGCGGCACAGTACATTCTATTGAAAATGTACTTTTTACTTTGTAATTGAAAGTGTTGTGTTCAGCACAGAACATTAAAATATAGAATAAACATGGATTTTATTAAAAAATTTCAAGCACAAGAAATTATGTGCAAATTCCAAAAATAATTCAAAGTTTAAATAATAGCCTGTTACATGTAATTGTGAAATGCATTCAGCAAAAGTTTCCAATAAGAATTGTGAAAAATAATTTTAAAACTCCACTTACACCAAAAACCATGATCCTCCAATAATATAAAGTACTCTTTAGTCCACTAAACAAGTCAAATATGAACAAAATCTGTGAATGACTGACAATTCTTATTCTTGACTGCTTATATATACATGATCCATGATCTATATTAATATATTGATGGGAACTAAAACTGAGATTACTTTAATATCAACAGGAAGATAACCTATTGTCATCAGTGTCCAGGTCAAGTACCCTTGGGCAGAAATATTTATCAATAACATGTAAGTATTTATTTTATTGTCATACATGACATAAGAATATTATTAGCAATTAGTGATCTGGAATGATGACATTGTATGGTTTAAGGTGTCACTAAAGATTATACAAGAATAAAGAAATTCTGAAACATGCATGTATCCCCCCTCCCTCCGTCTGGATTATACATACATGAACCTTCGCTTAATTGTGAAGATAGGATTAAGATTAAGTTCTTAGTGAAGTTCTATTTACATTTCAAAACAAATAATTTCAAATAATTTCAAAAAATGTGTTTAATAAAATGTTCTGAAGCACATTTTTTAATTTTCACCTTCATGACCTTGAAAGGATCAAAAATTGAAACTTACTAAACATGCTAATTGATGAATTTTGAAGGAAAAAAATCAGCATATTAAATTTTACACAAAGCTTATACTGGTGTGGTAAGATTGGAACCCTTAATTTCATGAATTTCAACATGTTCAATATTAATAACTTTAAAATTAATATAAAAAACCCAGGATAAAACCAACATGCCAATGCATGCATTGAATGTAAAATGGCATGAATGGGGGAAAATAAAAAAATAAAAATAAACTATTTAAAAATGTATATATATACATCAGTGATGATCCTTTTGAACTTGATTTTATACTGAATAAAATTAGTTTGTTACATCATTCATGTATCTGTGCTGAAATACCCCTTTAGCTATATTTAATGCCCATTATCAGGTGCTTAGTTTATTGCATGTATAATATAATAATGAATTACAAAAATTCAACACCTCTCACATGTCTCATGGGGGTAATCCCCAATTAATCAGAAAAGTTGGCAGATCTGATTACTATGTCACCTGTACATGTACTAGAAAAGACTAAAATCCAGTAAATTCTGCATAAGCTAGTATTAAAGGCATTGTCTGTGTGTAACTGCATGCAGGTACGCATAGCAAAATTGACTTTTGTAGATGCCTACCCGCAACCTATTTTATAACAATGTAATAATGAACTGTCTGTTATTTCCTGACTTTGTGAATTCAGTAAATATAATGGCAAATCTGATGTTTTAATTTGTATTTAAGGTATTTGTTACAAAAATCCAAATTAAATGTAAATGCACATTAAAAGAATAAAATATACTGAATTCGAATAAATATATATTAATAAAAATCTCCAGTGAAACTTATTTTCTTTAAAAAAATCGAAACAAAAACAAAACTTTTACAATATATATATCTAAAACGACTTAAAATAAAGTTTGAGTGTATACATAATTTAAGGTAATACAATAAACATATAAAATTCCATAATCACGTCTAAAACTCATGAGATCCGTTTGATAATTATTTGTCCTTGTTTTAAAATTCAATTTAGGAACATACTTTATCATGTTTATATAATCATGATTATTGTAGTATTAAACCAATTATTAAGACGTTTCAGCCATTGGCCTTCTTCAGTTTCTTTATCATGACTATAGTTAATATTTAGAGAAAATATTTAAAAACTAACTAGGATGTTTTCTACAAAAGGGTATTTATCATGTTTATAGGGACGTAGTAAAAATGAAATCAGATTTGAACCTTTCTTTCAAAGTAGAAATTTTTACATCTCAAATCCTAAAATCTCTGTGAATAATCTTTTTTTCTCACTTTAAGTGATAATTCCCAATTATTTCACATTTATAGGTAATCCGACAATATATGAATATTTGACAGACTACACGTAGCCCACAATGTCAAATTTGGCTATGTGCATGTGGGTACGCACAGACACTGTCATATGTGACGGTAGGCCTTTTACTGTTAGTCTTTAAATATTTCAGGGGTTTGGTTAACTTTCTTTTCTTTTATTCAATCTCCGTTTTATGTATAATTGTTGTAGTTCCGGCCATTTTGTCCCCCCCCCTCCCCGGGCCACTTCAGATGTCCTGGTAGCCTGGCTGGGCCTATGACGTCATTTTGGGGATAAAAATACATAAGCTCTAGGGTTTGGAGGAGTGCACTTTTGGGATTTTAACACTAGTACAAAGTTGACTTTATTATATTCTACATTTTATCTAAAACATTATATCTTACTAACCAGGTAAGGACTTAACTGTAAACTTCACCATCGTTGGACGTCCCTTACAGAACTGAAATGTTTGCAGCAGATCTGCTTCATGCTGCAGGTCTGTTGCAAACAAAAAGCTTGCAGGAACCCTATGAATAATGTTTGCATATGTTTGCAGCTAGAACTCTGCAAACCTCCTGCAAACATTGCAGCTTTTTGCTGCAAGCTTGCGGCAAGTTTGCAGAAACAAATATGTTTGCAGTAAGATTACAGGAAAGACTAGAATATAAGGGAAGTTTGCAGCTAGATTGCAGCTAGATAAAGTAATTGAATTATTTATGAATGGATGTAACATAACTTCTTTTAGAATTTACACATAATATAGATAAATTGGTGTGTACACAACATGACATCAAGATTCAGGACGATTTCAGATGGACCACAGGGGCTTGTTTAGTGGGTCAGATGAGGTTTTACTGTTCAATGGCGATCACTGTCCTATATAAAAAAAAACAGGATAGCGATCGCCATTGACAGTAAAACCTTGTCTGACCCACTAAACAAGCCCCTGTGGATGGACTCGATCCCTAATGGATGAAAATCTCTCAAATAATTAAAGTTGGCCGTTAATAAATGTTATACCAGAAAACAAATTTAAACAATAAAAAAAAACATTCAGAAAAAAAGTGATGCCAATAGGCTCATTTACACTGTCCAACAGTCTAAACTAAAGCTCATACAATACAATACAATACAATACAATATTTTTATTGTCAATCAAAGACGCCCTAAAAGAGCAGTATAATTACAAGCAATTTGTTACAATGATTATTATTAATTCTTAATGATATGCAAATGACAAAATATAGAATAAAGAAAATGAGCCCAAAAGTAAAATTAAAACCACAGATATTTATATATGCATATATTGAGCATGTAAAAATGATTTTAAGCTGTTTTATATGGATGCCATTAGTGCCATAAAATTTTAATTTGGTCTATGAATGATTCACTGGGTCAGCGAATTGGCATAACAAAGTATTTACATTTTTATCAGTTTATCCCTCTCAGTCCAGAGACTGATTATTAAATTACATAAGTGTTTTAGAACTTCTAGATTATCACAACCCATTAGCCATATAAACATATTTTCATCATTACATTTCTTTAAATTAGGATAAGAAATACAAATGTCTTTAATAAATGTCATTCTGTATGTTTCTAATTTTTTGCATTGTAGGAGAAAGTGGATCTCATCTTCCACCTCCTCCTCACAGAGTTTACAAATACGCTCATGAGCTGGGATGTTTTTGTGTCTCCCTGTTTCAATTGAAAGTTGATGGTCCCCAATTCTTAGTTTTGTTAATGCCTGCCTTTGTTGAGGGTTTAGCAGGTTTAAATAAGGTTCAAAATTAAAATTCGTTTTGAATAAACGAAATGTGCGAAGGTTATTTTTTGGTTATTAATACTTCTTACATCATTAAATATGTTATTTTTCCATTCTTTTATATATAATCCTTTAAGTTTTCCCATGACTATTTTTTTAATACAATATTTAGTCTTATGTAGTAAACTGTTGGGAGTGAGATCCAGAAGCTCCAAAACTTTAACAATATAACTATACCATGAAGTGTGACCTTTTTCATGTAGGCTTTTAGATAGTGCCAGAGCTTCTTTAAGTAAAATGTCTTCAGATTTTTCTAAAGTTATCCAATATTTAAGGATGCTTATTAAAATAGACAATTGTATTGGTAAATGTCCCACTTCTGCCATAACCGCATTATTTGTGCTCTTTCTGTTCACACCAAGTATATATTTACAACTTTTTACATTCATTTTTTCAAGTATAAAATCATTACATAGTTTATAAAAAGAAGATGAATCCTTGAGTTTCGAGGGACTGCCAGCACCCCATATTTCTGATCCATATAGTAAAATTGGCTGAATTGTATGGTCAAATATATATGAATGAATGTTGGAATTTTTGGAAGTGAGTCACTAAATGATTTTCTTAGTTTAAAAAAGGCCTTTAATCCCTTTTTGTAAAGTTCAGACTTTGCCTCTGTAAATGCACCAGATGCTGAGAATACAACTCCCAAATATCTATAATGTTTAACATTTTCTAAAGTGATATTATTGATGGTAAATTTTGAACTTAATAAGCGACCAGATGTGTTAAATATCACACATTTAGTTTTTTCATAGTTTATTTTCAGGTTCCACTGCAAGCAATAAGATGACAGCTTATTAAGAGAGGTCTGCAGTCCCTTTTCACTTGAAGATAGCAATACCATATCATCAGCATATAACAAACAACTCAATGGACTCTTATTCAAGAATACTGGATCACTAGAGATATCAAAATCATTCTTTATTTCATTAATAAAGATTTTGAACAAATTTGGGCTTAAATTGTCTCCCTGTCTTACCCCAACATCAGATTGAAAAAAATCAGTCAAATTATGACCTGATTTGACACATAATTTAGTATTGGTATACAATACAAATACAAATATAAATATTTTATTGGCACAAACACAATTACAATAATTGGCAAAGGCCCATATTACAGTGCATTACAACAATGAATACAGCATACATTTACTAGTATTTAAATATGTTATAAATGAGACGCTAAAATCTCGTTTCTATACATCATACATTTATGTATATAAGAACTAGTCACTTTCAGGACTTTTAAAGAATTACTATTAATACAACTATTAATATTTAGCTGATTTTCACTACAACATGTAGGAAGTATATTTAATATCTTATTTTTAAAGTTAAATCTATAGTTTGAAAAAAATTCACATTTCAGTAAAAAGTGATTTTCATCTTCTACCTCACCTGATTTACATACATTACAAACTCGTTCGTCGGTGGCTAAACCTAGATATCGCCCCTTTTCAATAGCAAGATTGTGTGCACTCAATCTAATTTTACACAGAGATGACCTTTCTAATCTATTACTTAGAACATCAACATAAGAACTACGCTGCTTTGAATTATGAAATTGTTGGTAAAATTTTAGTTTTGATGAATCATGAATTTTTGATGATTGATCCTGTGTGCACTGATCAATCACTCGTTGTTTAATACTTGGTAGATATTGTTTAATAGATGTATTAATACATGTTTTTCAATATATGATAAAATTTATCACTTACACCAATTTGTCTCAGCTTATAGAAAAGCCCCTGAAGCCAAACTGAATCAAAAGCTTTTTTAAAATCAATAAAGCATGCATACAAAGGTTTACTCCCTTTTTTTGTATGTTTTTCAATAAGGGATCTTAGAACAAACATGTGATCCACAGTACGTTTTTTCTTTGTACAAGTGTGGCTGTTGAGAAACCACATGGTTCAGCTGTTTAACTTTACTCTTTAGGGAAACTGTGTGGTAAAGCATTGGCCATTTGATTCTTACATGTGGGTCCATTGTTCTTGGAAAGGTTTTTTTCGCAAGTCAATGGTATCAAAGCCTGAAGCTGTTGAAATAGCAAACTGTAAAATTGTCCAGATCTCAAAATGAAAATAGAGGTATTGTTGATTACCAAAATTAGACACGAAAAGAAACGTACCTCTTTGTAAAAGTTCTAGGACTGTGAACCCATTCTTTAAGAAAATTATTACAAGCATTTCAAATCTGATTATCGTTTTCATACATTTAATATTCTTTTAATTGTTAGTAAGACATTTGCGTTTCGTTCTCTTTTTGCTTTGTGGTGTTTGGGCGACTGAAAATTACAGTCTGTCCAAGTACCAGAGTGGCAGAAGCGTCTACTAAGTGACAGGACATATTGCAAAAAGTGCAAAATGAGTAGCTTACCAGGTAATACACTCGAAATTAAAATAATACATATAAAAAAAACATTGATTCGATCATTTCGTTTCAATAAAATAAAGTTTTCGAACTGAAATATGCTGTTCAGAGCAAATTCAGCAAAAATGCTAAAAATTATATACACAAAACAGTAATCCAAATAATTATGACGTCTTCATGGTCTTGAAAGGCTATTATAATTTTTTTCTTTGGCGTAAGGCGTCAAAGAAAAAAATTATAATAGGCTTTCAAGACGTCATAATTATTTGGACTAACAAAACAGCAAAAGTGTAAATGAGGGACCTATACTCCTTTTATTGTATTGGATTGTATTGTATACTGCTGTACTGAATATAGCATAAACATAACAAAAAAATACCCTTACAAGTTACAGCGATTTCAGTGAGAAGCACAAATATTTGAATAAGCTCTAACCGCCATTATAACAGACTTTCCGGTGTCCTAGCACTCCCTTTGTGTTGCCAAGTGCTGTTGGGTGGGGATTGAATTGTCCTTGTAAAAATAATTGTCTAATGTGGGTATTTTTCTATTTTGACTTTATTTGAGGAAGGTGTCCCAGAAAAAAAAAAAAAAAAGCCATGCCAAAAGACATAATTATTTGAACTAATCTGTTGTTTGACATTGGCTACACATGGAAAGTGAATAACATTCATCTAAATTCATAGATGAAACAAACATGAGAAATATGTAAATTCAACATGTACTACATGTACTTTGAAATGTATTATTCATTATTTCCTCCATCTTTATACAATGTTATACATGATATATAGCGGTCTTTGATCATGTTGATTCAAAACCAAACATTAACTATTTGCCACTGGACAATGGATTTAAGCCAAGTCAGTTTTATATCTGGATGTGGATAGGGTTAAATAAATAGATTGATAAATTCTTGATAACTTAAATGTATAAAAGTAATAAATATAAAAAAGAGAATAATATAATGGGCAACTGGATGAAAGCTAGTGATTTGGAATGGTTACACTATCAATCCGCTTTACAACCATGCAACACTTCCCTTACAAGTACTGCATTGACTGGTTATTAACAAAAACATCTTTTATTCTGTGTACTGTACATCATGTACATGTAATTTATCAGATTAGTTTTAAATTATATTTTTCTAACATTGTTTTATGAATGCTTTTAATAGCTCTCAATTCATTGTGTAATTTGCTAATCTTCAGGTATTCAAAATGAGGATGTAAAGCAGTACAAGCAGTCATTTCTGTCTGATCCGAAAAATAGACTTGCCAGGAATGTATGTTCTAAACAAGATTTATGGGATGTGTGTAAAAATCCAGATGTTATACATACCACCCCTCATGTATTCAACTGTAAGGTATGTATAAAAGTATCTAAATAGATATATTAGAAGATGTGGTATGAGTGCCAATGAGCATGATGAGACAACACTTAATCAAAGTCACAATTTGTAAAAGTAATTCATTTTAGGTTAAAGTACAGTCTTCAACACGCATAACTCACATAACCATTCAAGAGTTATGCCCTTTTCGAATGGAAAACTGCTGAATTTTTCATTAGTTCTCTAACTTTAATTGCCTCAATCAAATGTTATGAAACTTATACACAATGCTTACCTTTAACATGTTTAAACTCAGACCTAGTTTGAATATTGGTAGCGTCACTTTTAAGGTTCTTGAGTTATGTCCCTTTATAAAAGTATATGCAAGTAGGACATCATCTCATGGACCCATTCCCCATTTATTTAAGCCAAGGTTATTGCATTTTGCTAGCTAAATGATATACCAAATGGAATACAGTGGTAAAACAATTTAGTTCTGTTGGAATTAAACTAAAATTTCATTTGAATTGCATTTAATTAATAATAGGATTATAAAAAGAAAACTTTTGTGTATGAACCTTGACCTTCTTTAAATTGCTTGTTCCACAATTATATCTCTTTTGCAGGTATCTGAGGGTAAGCCAATGACAAACCAGAAGAGCTCAGGGAGATGTTGGATATTTGCTTGTTTAAATGTTATAAGAAGCAAATGCATGAGCCAGTTTAAAGTTGAAAATCTTGAGTTTAGTCAGAATTACCTCTTCTTCTGGGACAAGGTAATTTATGTTGTAAAACTTGTAGATGTATTTCCCTTAATAGATTTTCTTATATTGCAAATACATTTAAATAACTACAATCTGAAAAATACTGAGCCAAAAATGTAAAGATACATAAAGTCATGTTCAATTTATTGAAAGAATTTGTCCTGATTTTGAAAGACAAAACCTTTTTATTTATATGTGTATTCTGAACATTTTAAATGTCTGAATTAAGTATCAAGAGATTTGAATTAAGGGGCTTGGATTGAGTCCATTTTAAAAAAAAACCTGCTGTCTTCCGTGAAGTTGTTATTCATAAGTTTAGTCATGTTAGTGTCAGAATGATAGTTGTAGAACTTCCAATTTGATATTTATCATGCTTAGAGATTACTTAGGTTTGTGTCATGTAACATTTGAATGCATATCAGGCATGTAGTTTATATAAGGATAAAACTTTAAAGTTCTTGCACCACAAATGCATAGTGGGCTTAGTTGCCCAATACACAATGGGGTACATGTCTAAAAATTTGGACACCTGTTTATCAGTATATAAAATCATTGATAATACTTGTTATTTTATTTTATTCTTTCAACAGACATAATACATTTGTAATACATTTGTAATATTTGAAATTAAAGAAAGAATTTGCAATTTTTATTTGAATATTGTTAATTACTAAACATCAGTGTTTTTTGTGAAAGGTTGAGAGAGCTAACTACAATCTTCAGTGTTACGTACAATGTGCACGTAAAGGTGAGACAGCTGATGGCCGATTGGTTCACCACCTATTATTTAACCCTGCTGAAGATGGAGGCCAGTGGGATATGATGATCAATCTAATAGAGAAGTATGGTATCGTACCTAAAACCTGCTGTCCTGATGCTCAAAGTGCTGAAGCTTCTGTCAAGTTCAATAGGCTCATCAATAATAAAGTAAGTTGTATTCAATAAAGATGGTACCTAACACTACAGGGAGATAACTCTGTAAAACCTGCTGTCCTGATGCTCAAAGTGCTGAAGCGTCGGTCAAGTTCAATAGGCTCATCAATAATAAAGTAAGTTGTGTTCAATTAAATACTGCCGATTTATTATTATTCGTCAGATAACAATTTTCACGGGTTTCATAGATATAGGTGAACCACGAATTCATTGATTTATGATGAGTCAATGATATTTGGTATGCAATTGTATAAGGGTTGGCTTATATATATCTAATTTTTACAGAAATTATTTGGCCCTATACCTGCAGTAATGGTTCATTCTTTGGAATATTTTGCATAATTTATAAATAACATGTTGCTACTTTAATTGCAACTTTTGAATTTTACTATCAAAATAACATATATACTGGCAAGACACATCTATGTGTCAACAGTTAATTTATTTATCTTTTTTTTTATGAAATGCAAGTATTTCTTTGTATTATTTATAGATGAGAGAGTTCTGTAACTGTCTTCAAACTATGGTTAAAGATGGGGCATCAGAAGCTAAGGTACAAGCAGAAAAAACCAGGATGATGGAACAGGTAAGACAGAGATGATACTGTCAATTCATTGTTATAAGTTGGATACCAATTTTCGTAGATTTCATGCACGTGAGTACAGGTTAACCAAGAATTCAAGTGTCCAAAGGATTACAAACTTACTATAGGATTGGTATACAGAAAATGGATAAACCACAAAATCAAAAATCAACAAAAATGATTTTTTCCCCCAAACTGACGAAAATCGATACCATCAAAAATGAATAAATCCACCGTAATGAGAAAAAACGCTGCAATTATTGGACAAATAAGGTATAGACAAAATCCCAAAATAATGGAATAAGTATAAGATAGCTGATACAGAAAAAAAACCCACTAAAAATGACAACAGATGAAAGAAAATCACAAAAAACAGAATGAGAGAGCTGATATATAAAAAAACATGGAATGATTGAACAGGTAAGAAAGAGATGATAAATGAGAAAAAAACACAATTATTAAACAAGTAAGGTATAAAAAAAGCTCCCAAAATAATGGAAAAGGTATAAGACAGCTGATTCAGAAAACACACAAAAATGACAACAGATTGTTTTTAAATAACATGTTTAATCTTGAATATAATGTATATTATCGGACCACAGATGAATTATCACGTTGTGATTGGTTAAACGCCGTCACATGGTGACCCCCTATGAGACCGTATGGGGTTAGTAAGTTTCATATGGGGTTCGTGACGCGTTTATGGCGACGTCATCTATTGATGTTGTTGTGTTTCATTGTTTAATTTTCAACAAAACGCCGCAGAAAAAGTCCAGCATACGATAAATTCGTTATACGGTTAACTACTGACCCCTACGGATCCATAGAGGGTGAATAAAATTCATAGGGGACTCGGCCTCCGGCCTCACCCCCTATGGATTTTACTAACCCTCTATGGGTTCGTATGGGGTCAGTAACAAACCAATGTTACCATATAACTAATAATGAAGTTCTGGCCTAACATCTATAATAAGTTAAGTGATTGAAATCCCTAATAGTAATCCGTTGACATTGAATAAGAACAAAAATGAACTAATATTTTTTGCTTTGCTACATGATAAGATATAAAGTTATATCGCACCGCTGGTAAAATATCACGTCGTAATTGGTTTGGCACCGTCATGTGGTGACCCTCTATGAGACCTTAGGGGGTTAGTAAATTTCATATTGGGTTCATGACACGTTAATGGTGACGTCATCTATTAATGTTGTTGTGTCTCATTGTTTATTTCTCAACAAAATGCAGCAGAAAAAGTTCAGCATGCAATAAATTCGTTAAACAGTTAACTACTGACCCCCTACGAACCATAGAGGGTGAATAAAATCTGTAGGGGGTTAGGCCGGAGGATATAAAGTTATATATGTTTTCAGATATACAGGATAGCAGCTACATGTTTAGGGACACCATCAGAGACCTTCACTTGGGAATTCTATGACCTAGAAAAGAATTATGTCAAAATTGGACCAATCAAACCAGTAGATTTCTACCGACAATACATCAAACCAATCTATAATATGGAGGATAAGGTACAGATTTTATTGTAATGAATTTATTCTAATATGCATTGTCAATTCAGCTGTGTGTGTACAGTTCATGTTAGTTTTACATGAATCTTGTGTGAAACTGATATGAATTATGCACAAAAATCACATAATATTGTTCTTATGAAACTCACATGACTTGTCAAAATAAAGTCATTCAAATACAATAAATAGAATAATTAAAAACCAATTGATCAGAGAACAATTGAAAGTCTTTCCACATCAAAGAAATTTAATAAGAAGATAGTTTCTTCATACTGATGTGATAAATAAGGGTATTATTATCTTTTTGAGTGATATAAGGGAGATAATATGCTACTTCTGGTGAAATGAATATCACTTCCGGTCTCATATGATAGGTTCTTTCACACTGATTCCAAAAATATATAGTTTCTATATACATTTGTATGCAGAACGGGAGATAATTGGCCATTCTGAAGATGAAACGAACGATTTGTAAAAAGAATTTTATCGATATCTTTTTTTGTTATGAAGGAGATGATAAACATGAATAGGGAGATAACTCTTACAAAGTAAATTGTTTTGGCTTAGCAGGGTGAAATTTAAAAGCGCATACACTGTACAATATAACATAAAAAAATATCTAAGCAACATATTGCGAAACAAATATTTTTTGCAACAACAAAATTTGGCGGGGAAAAAAAAAAGTGGAAAGACTTAATCAAATTCATGCAAAATATCAATTTTTGTCATGTTATTTTAATTCTGTATAAGCTGATTTGAGATGAAATTTTTCATGTGAATTTCAATTGAGATTCATTTGAAACTCAATGGAGCAACTTTTGTCTGTGTAAATAGTAGGTGAAATAATATTGAAATGTATATCCTTTTTGAATTAACATTATAATTTGTTGACAGGTGTGTATAGTAAACGATCCTCGCCCAAACCATTCCTACGGCAAACTGTATACCGTAGACTACCTAGGAAATATGACTGGTGGACGACCAGTTCTTTATATCAATCAACCAATTGAAGTTTTGAAGAAGGTCACAATATCTTCTCTCAAAGATGATGAGGTAATTTATTTGTTAAATAAGCAATCAAACTATATTAACTTTGCTTTGGTACTGTGTATGGACATTGATAAAATATTGCCATGCTAATTTATGCATAGATTATAGATGCATTTAGGTGAGTTTTAGGATTTTTTGTCATATATTCAGACTCTATACTTTTTTCCCTATAATTCATTACAGGGTAAAATATTTCCCCCCATAATACACATTTTTCTTGTCATGTAAGACTTCAAAAGCTTATAAAAGATAATTCCTCAGAATTTAAGCAGATTCTAAATTTGGGTTTTAGACGCAAATAATACAGATGCAAATACCAGGTAAAAGGCAGAGTCAGCATTTTCACTCATTTTTGTATGTTTAGCTTTTTTTGTTCCTTAGGCCATGGTTTTTTAATTTGTTGGTTTACGGATTTTTCGCATAAAAAAGTCGGGTCGGTCAGTCGGAAAAAAAAAGAAAAAAAATATCTTTCAAAACAGAAAAAATATGCAAAATAAATATATATTTCACCTTACTAACAAAATGTTTGTCTTATCTGCTGTTTTGTCATCATTTCTTAACATTAAGTTATATAAAATATTATTGATCAGTGATCATGAACATCGCATGACATCTTTAATAATTTCCTGTTAAAAGGGGGGGGTTGCACGGACAAAGACGAAATTAAATCGTCATTTCACAAACAAGAAAAACAGATTCGCGTAGCTCTCAATCAATTCCTGAAAACTTGGTGAAAAATGATCTTCAAGCACAAAAACTGATAAAGAAAAAAAAGAAAAAAACGTTGTACAAAAATAAGTTTCAACACACGTGTCGAAAAATGTAATAGACTCGTCCACTGGAAAAACGACAATATCGGGTTAATCAGTTGTCATTCAATCCGGTTTTTATCCCAATGATCGATATTTTTTGTTATCTATGAAACAAGAAAATTTCAAATGATTTGTTAATATTCAGTACTTTAATTGATGTATTCCACCTGTCCACATTTCGACTAGTCTATTTTCCTGAGATGATGCATCTTACGGACTGATGACAAATAAGGGAAACAAACTTATTTTGTAATTGGTTTTAAACACAAAATTATTTGCGCAATAGACATTTCAAGGTCAGTTATAATTGATTTGTCTATTTTTAGAAACGTAAGTTTTATTTTTTGCACAACAGAAAGTGTTATCAACTTTGTTAATGATTAATGCATTTCATTTCATACTAGAAGAAAATTTTAATTATTTTTCAGGGATAATGCATAATGGCGGGAATAAAAAACGTGAAAAGAAAATTTTATTTTTATTTTGAAAATCGGCAAAATCGGGTCGGCGGATCTGTAAACCATCAAATAAAAAAAAACGTGGCCTTAATTCATGCTCCTCAGACTGATCATGATAGTACATATCAATAAAAGTCTTGATTTTTTTTTAAATGTATAAAACATTTATCAAGGTTGTTTGTATAATTTTGTGCTTATGCCCATACATCATGTACATTCAGGCCTTGCGGTCACAAAACTTTCGAGTCAGTTTTTTGTACTCGTACTCGAAATTCAACCAATCAAAATGCTGGATTTCATGTTTTGAGCATGAATTTTTTGCTCCGATCACTGAGCAAAGTTTTATGACTTCAACCCCTGATCTTTGGAGTTTATTACTGTATTAACTTTTTAATCATGTTAATGCAGGATTTTTATGCACCTTAAGATTTTTTATTGTTCTTCTTATGTTTGGATTAAAAATTAAATGTATATGATGAAATATGTTATAACATTTCTACAATTATACATGAAATATGAAATAAAGTGGAAAAAAATACTTATTGATTTAGTAGACTGATATATGTGGCGTTAGGTATATTTGAATGTGAATAAGATAAAAGAAGATATGAAAGGAGTAGGTTCAGTAAGACCTCTTTTTGGCCCCAAAATATAGCAGTTTTACAAAATTGTTAAAATGTAAACTTTTAGTTATTTATTGGATAGTAGAATGGTTCTGCTACATAAATATGGGCTGTTTATGACAATACAATGCACATATATTGGGTACTAGCACCATCAATTCATGCTAAATTACTGAAATCTTCACAATTCCACCATTTTAGGTAAGTTTTAGACGGTTTCCGTGTAAAACGAAAGTGGCCGCATTCGTGTTCGTCCAAAATATTAAAATGGAAGTTGTATTGGATGATAATACATAACATATATAAAGATTAGGGATGAACACGGATGCAGCCACTTTCATTTTTGACAAAAACTATCTGAAAAGTGACATTTTTTCGCATATTTTGTAGATTTTTCATATTTGAGCTTGAATCGGATCGTTTTTATGTTTAAATCTTTCACATAAATTAATTGAATCAAATTAAATAGACACTTAAGTATTTAAAAAGTGGTCAAAATCTTTCGTCAGATGAAACCAAAATATGAGGCCAATATCGGTCCTTACCGGACCTACTCCTTTACATTAATAAGATAGAAAAGAGGATACAAACAATCAGAAGACACACGAAAAACATATTTGCACAAGAAAAGTACAACAGTTGTCAAAATTGCATATTTTACGTACATATATGCTGAATTACATTTGCATTTTGTTAATCAGTTTTTAAATTTTGATAAATGTTTCAACAGTTATCATGGTAATAGTTTCAAAAGTAAATTTTACAACTAAATTTTCTTTTATTGTTATTTACAGGCAGTGTGGTTTGGATGTGATGTAGGCAAATGCTTTTATAGACAAGCAGGCTTACTAGATTTAGATGTGTAAGTTTAATTTCAGTACCTTGAAAAACTAGTTATAAATGCTTGAAGTAGAATGATTAACATGTAAACATAAGGCCTTGAATAAGTGGTCTTATTCTTGAAGAAAATGTGATACAATTAAGTAGAGAATACATATTACTTAAATTATACTACAATTATGAAGAAAAAAAATGAATTAACTTTTTATTTCAGATTAGATTTAGACCTAGTGTTTGGTACCAACATGCTAGGCATGTCTAAAGCAGACAGACTGATCTATGGAGAATCTTTGATGACTCATGCAATGACCCTTACAGCTGCACAAGTTGAAGAGGTTTGATACATTTTCTAGCTAAATTAAGAACTTTCTATAACTAACATTTGAAATATAAACATTTGATAAAATGCAAAGCAGATAGATGAAAGCAATACTTTTTCTTGAGTCACCTTGCTTTGAAAATCTGTTACAGCTAGTAAACATTTTCAGTTATAAGGTGTTCATGTGTTTGCTCAAAAACTATGCAATTGGCCCAGGCGTGTGTGTCAAGAACTTTTAATTCCAAATAGCAAGAAAATTAGGAAAATTTGATCCCAAAAGATTTAGTATGATTACTGTGAAAGTACTTTTATTTGTGGGGTACCAATTTTCGTGGTTTTCGTTGATAACTTAATCCACGAATTTAAGTGTCCAACGAAATAAAACAACCATTGTCCAAATCAAGACATTGAAAGATCCCCATCAGTAGGTTTGACTACTGATATAACCTTGAGAATATATTGAATAATGCCAAATTTGAAAAAAAACTTTAATAGCAGTCACAGAACTACATCCTCATCCAGAATTACATGTATACCCATTAAATTTTAATAACCTAAACTGTAAAACTTTTGATCTTTTAATCCTCTTAAAAAATATTTTTGATCATGGAAGGCAGATTTAAGGTATTGATTGAAATGCTAGTATGATAAAGTGTTTATTTTATATCCTCCTATTATTCTATATATGCTGGGCTTGATTTTGATAAGAATTATTTGACAATTCATGATATATTTATAGCATTTGTTTATGTTACTGTTTTCTCTAGGTGACATGTTTATGACCTAATTAACACCTTTGATAGTCTTTAATTTGTCGATCACTTTATCATTGGTTAATAAGTATTATCACTACGATTTACACAGGTCAATATATGTTTACTTTACAATTTTTCTAATTCAGACTATCGTAACATTCGTTTCTAAATGCTTTAATTTTTATTTTTTTTTTTATAGAAAACTAAAATCCATGAATTTAAAAACCCACGAACATGTTAATTTTGCTCGAAACCACACAAATTGATACCCACGAATCAAAGTACTTTCACAGTATAGACATTGGTAATGTTTATTTTAGTATTACCATTTTTATAAATTCATGAATTTATTTAAATATTCAGAATTTTGAGTGCAAAAAATCTTGAAGTAAAGTAACAAAATTTGGAAATAATTTTCCTCTAAAACACAAAATGTAGGACCTACTTCTGGCAAATGTTATTCTAAATATCCAATATAAATTTGTCATATAAGAACAAAGGGTTTAAAGTCTGAGGTCAATAAGTGAATATTTTAAATAATTTAGAATCTAAGTCATCTTTATGTTTTGCAGGGTTCTGATAGTAAAGCTACCAGGTGGAGAGTAGAAAACTCCTGGGGTGATACTGATGGAGACAAAGGTACAGTGTGTTGTCATATTTTTATGCCCCATTCATGGGCATTATGTTTTCTGGTCTGTGCGTCTGTTCATTCGTTCGTTCATCCATTCTACCATCTGTCCTGCTTCAGGTTAAAGTTTTTGGTCAAGGTAGTTTTTAGTAAAGTTGAAGTCCAATCAACTTAAAACTTAGTAAACATGTTCCCTATGATCTTATTTTTCTATTTTTAATGCCAAAATAGAATTTATACCCCATTTTTCACGGTCCACTGCCTATAGAAAATGATAATGCGGATGAGGCATCTGTGAACTAGGAACATTTTCTTGTTTTTATAATCATAATGCTTTGTAGCCACATTTCTTTGAATTACAATAAATGAAAAATACTTGTTCACCCTAAGAAATAATCTGTCAATAATAGTCAGAATCATATAAGTCATCAATTAAGTACCAGTCTTTGTAAAAATCAGGCAATTTAGGTAAAAATCAAAAACATGATCAGAAAAAAACCACTGAGCTAATCATGCTATTTGTTACTAACCAACGTCCTGAATTAAAAATAATTAGTCTTTCGTTTATGTGTGTCTGGTAATATCAAATAACTTGGTTAGAAAATTGGTTAGAACGATAGCAAATTATAGCAAATTACAGAGTTATCTCCCCTTATTTGTTAATTTCTAGTGCATTTCAACCAAATTGTATCTTCTATTACCAGAACAGATAACAGAAATAAATGTTATTTTTGTGCATAACTACATTTTATGAACTGAAATCAATGTCAAATTGGGTGGGTTTTTTTGGTCATGTTTTCACCACTGCCTGATTCTTAGGCAGACTGGCACTTAAGCTGTTAGAGGCAAGAATTTATAATGGGTGTACCAAATTTAAATGTTTTCATGATGACAATAGATATGCTTGGATAGTTAAGTGCTACATATTCCTATATATATTTGAATGAACACCTCTACATTTGACTTTAAAAAATGCAATATTTTAACATGCATAACATCTTACAATTACAATAATTTGTATACTGCTTCAAAGTCAAACCTTTATGATATTGTATGTGAACTGGACAGTTTTATTCTTTTATCAACAGCTCTTCTCTATGTCTTTTGGGCCATCATTTTCTCTGTTTTATTGTATCGTCTTTTGAAAAAAAATTCTATTTTACCTTTTATGTCTAGTGAGTGTTATTTTGACCATTTCTGTCTTTTTTTTTATTATATATAAAGTTACAAAACTTTTAATTTTGTTTGTTTATAATATTCTTGTTTATCTTTTCAGGTTACATAGCAATGTCAGATAACTGGTTCTCTGAGTTTGTCTATGAAGTTGTGGTAGATAAGAAATATCTAACATCAGATATGCTAGACGTACTCAAACAAACACCAGTTGTTCTACCAGCCTGGGATCCCATGGGAGCACTAGCTTAATGATTCATTAACATTTAGATAACAATATTCCAGTAGTATAGTGTTGTAGACTTCTTTTACTCTAATGAATGATAACTCTGTAGAATTTGTACTGTCTCATTTTCACAATGGGCTTTTCTAGGAAATATGTAGAGGACAACAATTTTTAAGATTTTGTAGTAATCTTAATAAATGACTCTTTTCTGATAAATCAATTAAACTATTCACTTTAAAATTACTTTTGTTTGGGGAACAGTTTATGTGAGAAAATATATATTCAAATAATCTATCAACATTTACTATTAATTGTTTTTTTTATAACACAATACTGTGGATTCATTAATATTCGTTGGATACCAATTTTGTGGATTTTGTGGGGACAGGAGAACCACGAATTCAAATGTTCAACGAAATACAAATTTTGAAAAGGAATGAGTGTAGACTTTGCCAAAACCAGGAAATTAAATATCCACGAATATGTAAGTTTTCCTCAAACCACGAAAATTGGTAACCACGAAAAATAAATGAATCCACAGTACTACAATTGAGAACTCACTGGTTCATTTGATTGGATAGATAAATATGTTTGCTTTCATTTTTAACTTCATTCAACAAAACAGCAAACAAATATTACTTTATCATAATTATATTAATTGAAGATAACATATTCATATCAACAAATTGAAGGATATAGCCTGATGCTTGTGATTAAATTATAGAATATGAATATGTATGAAACATATTATATTCTGTCTATATTGAGTCCTAGTCATGAGGTTAGAGTATGCTGGTGTTGTGATATTTATTTTTATCATATATTTAGTACAAAATACAGCTATTTTGTATATCTAATAAAGGTTCTTTTTTCCAGTCTGTATCACCTATCCTGTATCGCATACCCCGTATCGCATGACTAAACCCGTATCGCATACCCCGTATCGCATGGTAAAACCCGTATCGCATACCTTTTTTTTTTTTTTTTTTTTTTTAACCAAAGTCAGTTTTTTAGGTTTTTTTTTTGCTTAAGAATTTTTTTTCGAAAAATAGGTAATTTTTTTGAATGACGTCATTGTTTGGTATGTAACGTCACGTACGTACATCAGGTTTTCATATTGTATGTGACGTCACGAACATCAAGTTTTTACAACATATTTTTTGGCACACTCAATGCAACTATAAAAATTACAAAACACTTAAATATATACAATAATAAACAAAATATTTTCAAAACAACAGATTGTACAAGGTAACCTAGGTGCTTCGTATAAATAATTGAGCAGTTATTTTAAAGCTTTGAAACAAGACAAAAGCAGAACTGAAGGCAACCCAGTGCTATGGATCAGTAAACAGTTCATATACTATAATACTCTTCTGTTGAAATATATGATAAAGCGTATAATACATGGCAAAATCCGTATCACATGCCGTATCACCCTCGACCAATATCATCCCTCGGGCCTAAAGGCCCTCGGGCTGATATTGATGTCTCGGGATGATACGACATATGATACGGATTTTGCCATGTATTATTCTCTATAGATATGCTCAGGGTGCAATTATATTCAGAGTTTTATGATGGAGAACATTGCTTAAATATTTATTATTATATCCAAGTGTAAACGGATTGGACTTCTTATAATGTGATATGCACCAAATTATTTCTTATTTTGAAGATCAATTTCTAGCTGTTACTGTAACTGTTTTGTAAAAATAACTCTTAAATTATTTATATATTTATATTACACATATAGTAGTGTAATTTTGATATATTATATGTATGGGTGATTAAAATAATTTATTTATTTGAAAATGACAAACACACATACTGTGTTGCACATTTGGTTTAAGAATAATAGTAGCAATAGGGACCTCTTTTTCATCATTGTATATGCTAAACTGTAAAACATAGCTAAAACATATAATAAATTAGACAATCAGTGTTCTCTTCAAACATGTTTTATTAAGATTGTGTAAACCCTTTCCCATATCCCTTTTTATACCAGCTTCAAATGCACAAAATGAAAAGTAAAATAACAAAAATACTGAAATTGAAAGTAAAAATTCAAAACAGAAAGTCCTCTATAAAATGGCAAAATCAAGAGCTCAAACACATCTACCAAATGGAAAACAACTGTCATATTCCTGACTTGGTACAGGCATTTCCTTGTGTCGAAAATGGTGGAGTAAACCTGGTTTTATAGCTAGCTAAATCTCTCGCTATGTATGACAGTGGCATTGATATTGAATTCCATTATATTGACAACATATATGTAAGCGAAACAAACAGATATAAAATGTAAAATTGTCAAAAATTTGAGGCACAGCTGTGAATATTGTAAAATAATCTGTATTGCTTATACAACAAAGAACTGTTTCAATTAAGAATCACAAAATGGCATGTAGACGAAGAATATAAGCAAAAAAGAAAGTCAATAATTCAAAAGTGACTGCAGCACTATGGAAGGATGTAGAATCTAAACTTCAAAACAGCTTGTTTTATTTGTGAAGTTGATATGGAATATTTATCAACAAGATCTTGGTATCTTCCAATGAACATTTTTAGAAAAAGGATCAGACGTTTTCTGGCACAACTTTGGCTCATCAACTTTTTGCTCAGATACTGATGACGTTTCATGAAGTCTGAGTAGCAGCTACAAGCTCTTGAATTTTAAATGAGTTGGGAAATGTGTATCCTATAAGCAGATGAAGTTAATTTTTTGCTGCTAATGTAGGGAAAATGTATAATTTTAAAATCTAACTCATCTTGTATAGATTCTGGTTTTTGGATGACCGCTTATGTCAAATTAGAGGTATAAATCGAAAAAAGACACAGCTGATGCCGTGCCTGTTGTATCTTTAATTTCTAGTTCTGGAGGATAAATTAATGGATCCGAATCGATCAGAAAATTTTGAATTGTTTATTTGATCATCATCGTAATATGAAACTAAATCATCAGCTTCTTTATTTTTTTATTTTTTTGACAAGTTTCTGAACAAACTCGGTTACTCCAAGAAAAGGTCGACAAGGCATTCCCATACCTACAATTTGTTGGAAAAGTCTACCTCCAAATTCAACAAATTTGCTGTGAATGAGAAACTGTAGCATATTGATCAATTGTTCTTCTGGGAATCATGCATGTTTTATTATTTTGTTCACTATTACCAAAATACTTAAAGCAGAGACATATAATATTATATGTCTCTGCTTAAAGTAATGAATTTAAAGTGTTAGCTATCATATTTATATTGAAAAGCATTGTGGATGACAATACGAGTTAACTAGTTTCGTCTAGAACTTATTGAAAATGTTAAGATGAGGACACTGGTTTTATTTAAGAAAGTTGCAGGGTTTATCATGTTCGAACACGCCAACCCTCCACAAAAATTGGACATCAGTGTAACAGTACAACAAATGAACAGACAAAAACATAAGTAGAAAAAACTTAACTCAAGTGATTGATACAAAGCAGTGGTGAAGCTGAAATCATTCCTTCGTAAATTTTACTGACGCCATCATGAGTTGATTGACCATTATGGAATATCTGTTTTACAGATGACAATCAATTGTAACAACAATCCCGTCCCCATTTTCCCTCCGAATTTGACCGTCTGAATTAGACTGATCACCCGGTTTGTACTAAAATTAGCAATACGACGGGTGCCACATGTAGAGCAGGATATGCTTCCCCTTTTTATCAGCCCAGTTTTTGAGTGGCATTGTGTTCCTCAGTTTTTAGATTTCTATGTTGTGTTTTGATTACTGTTGTTTGTCTGTAAGTCTTTTTCTTTTTTAGTCAGGGGGTTGTGAGTTTATTTTCGAATAATAAGTTTTAATTGTCCCTATCTTTCGCTAACATGTATCTTTTATGGTGGACATATTTTTATTGCTGAAGTCGAGTGGTAGTGTCGATACCAATTCAACATTAGAATTAATGGAATATGATAGTTGCCGAATATGTTTACAGGAATTAATAAACGAATACTAATACAATGCACAACCTCTCATGGATATTTGTATGATTTTATAATGATGCAGTTACTATTTTAAACGTTTAAAGCATCATGTTTGACTGATGTCACGGCATTCTAGCTGAGTGTTTCTATCAATAAAAGAAAAGGTTGTTTAGGTTAGTAAAAGGATATTCAGATCGCAATTAACCGGTAGAAAGAATATTCAGCAACAGGTTAGACAAAACTGATCTTTTGACAATACTATGGAGAAGAAGAATAATAATAGTATATTGATAATAAACATGCCTTTGAAATAAAGTGGAAAACACAATAAACAAGGCGAACAATCGGTGTTATTGCTCTTGATATCCTTTTGACCTCATTTATTTTATTGAACATTTAAACAATAAATGTGACCGGAATCAAACATATATTGTTAATTATAATCAATTACAGATACTTAAAAGCATGCATTTCAATAAGGAAATATAAGCACTATAACTGTGATATGAATTTCAAAGTGATCGTTGCACAACAGTTTTGTGTTTGTACAAGTCAGTAATGGATATGAGGAGATTTGCTGTTATGTTCTTGTGTGTAATATGTAATGTATTTATCTTTCGTACAGAAAGCTATGACAATTGTCGAAAGGGTGACAACGTGTGCCAGTACTATAAACAAAATAGTGTCGCAAAATGCAGAAAATTACATTATATTCCTAGTTTAAAGGAATCTGTATTGGCTTTGGAAATCAGATTAAGTTACTTACCATATATCAACAGACAAACGTTTCGAAATATTTCATCGAACAAAATCATTCGATTAGCATTTAAGATGAATAATTCTATTCAGGCGATATCAAACGATGCCTTTTCAGATCTTAGATACTTGCAGACATTAGAAGTTTCATTTGAAAGTCAGTTAGATGTTTTGAATTTTAAATCATCATTGGGAAGTGTGAACGTATCATTCTTCAACGAACTGATTTTAGAGAGTAACAGTTGGACTTCACTACCGGGTAATTTGCTCAATAATTTAAGTGGAGCTAAGTTGTCAGTATTATCCCTAAATCAAAATCATTTTGAGGTACTAAATGCTTCAATATTCAAACCAATTATTGGATTGAAAAAGTTTTTTTGCGTAGAGTGCTCTGTAGCATATTTCAAGGTAGACGAGTTGATCAAGGTGGAATCAATTGACTTGACCGGTAATAATATCTTCGAAATACCAAATTTTTGTGATGATTCAGGAAACCAAAGTTTAGCTCCGGAGTTAAAAAAACTAATACTTGTAGACAATGCAATAAGACTTCTTTTGTCATCATCATTTAAATGTTTAATTAGTCTTCAAAGTTTAATTCTCGACGGAAATAGAATGAAAGAGCTGAAGAAAAATAGTTTTTCTCTCTTGCCCGATCTGATTAGATTATCTATTACTCATATTCCACGAATGAAAAATATTCGTCAAAAGACTTTTAACAGTTCTTCCCTCCGCAGTTTAGAACTAAGCCATAACGGTTTTCGCTTTGATCACGTCAACGATTTGAATTATTTCCAGGGCCTTTTTGTTAACACATACAATTTGGAAAAATTGGATTTGAGTAACAATTACTTGCCTCATAAACCGCAACATACTCTTGCGATGTTTTATCCGTTGAAACAGGTAAGAACATTAAATATTGCAACTACGGGAATTGCAACGATACCTGAAGGACTATTTCAAAGTATGCCTTATTTGCAAAAGTTATTTCTTATTGGCAATAAAATAGCAAGATGGGATCCATCAACATTTAAAAATATGACGAATTTACGAATATTGCATTTGGATGGAAATCAAATTCACATTATAAACAGGACGTCATTTCCAACCATGTTGTTAAATAAACTCGAAAAATTTGAAATTTCCAACAATCCTTTTTGGTGTACATGTGATCAAAGATGGTTTTTAGATAGGTTGCGATCAACCAACATTACTAAAAAGATGTCAAATTGGCCTACATATTACTCCTGTGCATATCCGGAAAATTTAAGGCATTCATCACTTTCGAGTTATAGACCAACTGATGCAGAATGCGAAATTAGTTATTTTACATCCATTATTATAATTGCTGTTTGCTCAGTTTTGATATTTGTATTTTTCTCAGCGCTAATATTGTATAGATGTCACATCAACTTGAAAAATTTACTTTATTATGTCCGTGTTCATCACCGCATTAAAAAGGGTTATTTAAAACTAACGTCCAGCGACGATTTCGATTTTGACGCTTTTGTCGTTTATTGCGATTCCGATCGACAATGGGTTCATGGTGACTTGATAAAAAGATTGGAAGATAATGGATTGAAAATTTGTTTTCACCATCGAGATTTCGAAGTTGGAGAACCAATAATAAATAATATTGAGAAATTTATGAACAAAAGTTGGAAAATTATCGTTGTTATGTCCAATGATTTCGCCAAAAGTGAATGGTGTCAATGGGAAGTGAACTTAGCCCTAGAAAAAAGACGTCACCAAGGCATGAATGCACTCGTTTTAATAATGTATCGCCAAATTGACTCAAAACACATGACAAGTGGACTTAGAACTCTTCTTAACACAACTCCACATCTCATATTTACAGAAGGTGTCGGTGAACGTATGTTTTGGAATGCAATTATTAACGGTATAAACAAGTCTTTGATGTTACCACCAGCGGCCATTTTGTGCGACAGCTAATGACGTTAACAAAGCAATTTGTATTCAAACTAGGACATGTTGGAGTTTTATGTGAACTTTAGTTGAAACTTTTTTTTTCAATCATTAATATTGAACATTTACAGAACCTTTACATTTACAGAAAAGTTAAAGCGATTTGCCGTTGTTGATATCCTTATACATGTATATTGGATGATCATTAACCATAATAATTACCCCATTTGAAAATGCCTGTACCAAGTCAGGAATATGACAGTACTTTTCCATTCGTTTTTGATACGTTTTGTTATTTGATTTTGCCATGTGATTATGGACTTTCCGAATTGATTTTCCTCTGACTTTAGTACTTTTGTGATTTTAATTTTTGTAACTATTCATCGTTAGAAAAAATGAGACAAACAATACCCAGGGAATAATCAAAACTAACAAGTCGAACATCCCTGACATCATCGTGGCAAAAAACTCGATTTAAATGTTAAATCCATTTTATTTTAACTAGTACACATTTTGTTTAGGGAACAGCTGAAAACCCGCCTCCATGAGCTCGATTTTTTGCTGTGTTTTGATCCATTGGTGACCTTGGGTTGTTTTTTCCGTTGATTTGTTTGTTGTCGTTTTACCACATTCCCTGATTTCAATGTCAATTTTATTGTCAGGGTCTTCATGAAAAGTTAAGATGTTAAAGTCACCACATCTGAGGTGGAATATTAATTCATTGGCAACTGTTTTTATGTAGAAAATTTTTTTATAGCTAAAAAAAAAAATACCAGGAAAGCAAAGTGTTATTTAGTTCCTGATAGGAAGATATTAGATCTTTCCTCAAACCCTTTTTTCCGACAAATTAAAGGTCTCGACTGATGCCATCAACTTTGGTAATAACCTTCTTCATTAAAGTCATAAGAAACCTCAAATCCAACAAAATAACGATATGTTTTTTATAACTCAATGGATAGTGTTCATTCTAAAAAACTTATGTACATTAAGTCCCAACAACTCTCCAACCTATCCATTTGACCAATCCCAACAACGATGGAACTTAATGCCCTTCGTCCAAACACCCATTCAGACTGTAATTGACAAATACCACTAATGCTGCAGCATACCTTTTGTTGTTCTGGGGAACAGCTCGGTAGTGCTAGGTTGGAATTTGCTTAACGACCCTTTTTAAAAGAATAAACAACGAGAACTCAGAAATACTGGTAGGAAAATGATGTTTTTGATTATACTTTCTTTTCTTTTCTTTTTGATCAAAATAATTTACAATAAAAATAGAATTGAGAATGGAAATGGGGAATGTGTCAAAGAGACAACAACCCGACTGTAGAAAAAACAACAGCAGTAGGTCACCAACAGGTCTTCAATGTAGCAAGAAATTCCCGTACCCTGAGGCGTTCTTTAGCTGGCCCCTAAACAAATATATACTAGTTCAGTGATAATGAACGCCATACTAAATTCCAAATAGTACACAAGAAACTGAAATTAAAATAATACAAGACTAACAAAGGCCAGAGGCTCCTGACTTGGGACAGGCGCAAAAAAGCGGCGGGGTTAAACATGTGTGAGAGATCTCAACCCTCCCCCTTTACCTCTAGCCAATGTAGAAAAGTAAATGTATACATTAATTATACACAATAACAATAAATAATATGATCATTCAACAAAGTACAAGTATTTCTGTTTCGTAATATAAATTGCTGAAATTAACTTGTTAATTCTATGTCAATTAACTATGCTATTTATATGCATCTATGCAGTACGTATGAAACCTCTGTTTTTTTACTTACTTATGATCATCCTATTTATTGTTTGTGGAGTTAATAATCGCATGGTATTAAAAACGTATTATAATGTTATATCCGAATACAATCAAATTGTTAATATTTTATATAATTTATGCTGTTAAATTAAGAATCAAATTGATATATCATATTTCTCGAATTTATATTAAAATATTTTCTTTTATTATTATTTATGCATTATTTCCTATTTCATTTTAATCTTAAATGCGTATATCTAAATTTTAAATAAATAAAACTAGCTTACCTTATTATAAGAATAAACAACGAGAACTCAGTTTTGCTGGTAGGAAAATGATGTTAGCGCGAACCTAATTATGTTTCTTTTATAGGTCCCGATGAATACCTGACATCATTTCCCCCCGTTAAAAACTGAGCCTCTCTGCAAATAATGTAATTTGGTGCCAAAATACTTGTTATTTCATTATATGAAAAATACACTTATTTATTTTTGAAAAGCATCTGGACTAATATTTCTTCAATTATATAAAGTAATATTCGTTTGAACTCTAAATTCTGATCTTTATAATAAAAGGTAATTTAAGATTTGTTAAATTCTAAATTCAATTTTGTGTATGTCATTGTCAATCATCGTAATCCAGCTTTTTGATTAGTTATTTTAACATTCTTTTGTGCCTTAATGTTTTACTGCATGAATATTCATGATGCTGCACTATCTACAAATTCTGTTAATATAGTTATAACCGTGGATGCAGTAGCAATTCGCCCCGCATCTGTTCGTCGACCTAACAACCTTCCAAAACGTGCTACATAACCTATTAATTAAAATTCTTGACTTGTACTTATAGCTTGATCTTGTATCTTATATAATGTATGTTACTCTTACTCTTATGAACTCTTTTCTTTGTATTTTCTTCTTATTATATTTTCTAATGCCAATGAATTATTTGACATTTATATTCCTTTATTTCTTTTAACTGACCTCATAAATTAGAAACATATAAATTTTGTTTTAATAAGCTCTATTTCATACCAATTTCAAATATTTCTAAAAGTGTCCTGAATCCTTTCATAACACATTACCAATTATCTCTTTTTGCCTCTACCAAACCAATTGCAACTTGTATTTTTTAATTAGAAACTCCTATTTCAGGATTTCCATAGTCAAGATTTCAAGTTTATTCGATCAATTGCTAGTTCCTTACTCATATAATAATAAAATATTGATCGACATATTTCTCTACAAAATTTGAATTACAGAGGCTCTGAATACCGGTATGTTAAACCTAAACTCATCAATTGGAAACAATTTCAAATTAATGTTCGACTCTATGGATGTTTTTACCAGGTAATGGAATAAATACGAAAAAATAAGACATAGATACTCCTTCTTAATGATTTAAGGTTGCACAATACAAAGATTTTATAACTTCAACTTCCAAGTTTTAAAATGATGTAACTTTCTTAATAATGCTTGAAAATTTACAAAAGTGGTAGTTTTGGATAGCTAACAGATTATTCTTTCAAATAAATGTAATGTTAGTATTATGCAACAATAATGTAACCAATTATAATGTTAACTGTGTCTAAAATATTTTTCACCAATTTTCCACTTTCAAATGAAATTAGCTTCTGCATAGGTATTCCTAGAGGGCTGATTTTATTACATGTTGTTCCTATGGCCATTATCTACAAAAGGGTGTCTCAGATTTCAGATAGAATGTATAGAACAAATTTTACACCTAATTAAACATTATCTTCTTTTATGTGGTTCGGATGTTTACACTAATTAGAGATTTATGAGAGAATGGAATCCTGTAGAGACAATCTGAGACACCCTTTTGAAGCCCATGATGTGTTGATTAAGATTTCGTTAAAATTTTCTGTATAGTTAAAGAGATGATAGAGCTAAATTCATTCAAGTGAACTATCCCAGATTTTGCCACTAATTACATAATAATTGATTTCATTATGATTGCATAATAAAAATATTGCATCCATTTAAAAGATTAATCTTTTATCTATCTACATATACATCTTTTATAAGAAAGTTACAGCATTTCAAAGGTTAGTGATTGGAAGTAAAAAAATCTTTGTATTGTGCTACCTTAAGGCTCTCATGTTGTTGATACAAATTAGAATTGTGAAAGGGAAAGGATTAATGAATACTACATCGGTCTTTAAAGACGCAAATATTTATATTTACATGTTCTACTACGATAACAAGATTTCGTGAATGACAACATATTTGTTTCGTTCAAAAATGATATTCCAAATCTCCCATTCCCTAGTTTTATTTCTGCTTACAACGAAGTTAATGCACGAATAAGTCTGTCAAGTTGTGATGGATTGAAGTCATCCCTTTGAAAATATAAATGACACCGGCCATCATGGGTTGGTAGACTGTTTCACATTATGTTTCACAGATGACGACGAATAAGTTCCAATTGGAACCGCAATCTCGACCTCTTTTCCGCAAATGCGACCTACAATAGAAAAGTCTGTACCAAGTCATATGACTCGTGTAAATACATCAAAATTTGGAAAACTGATGAGCAAACTAAACAAAAAGTCAGAGTTAAATAGATTATATAAGCTATGAATTGCATAAATAAACATGTGGGTCCTCCTGGCTAAAATGTATATTAATTTGAAACCACTGTATTTCATATATGTTTTGTAACTGTGTGCACATTTATGTACATATTTTTCACTCTCTCTGTATCTATGTATCTGCAATGGTTATGCAAATAAAGATATTGGTATTAACAGTTGTTATCCGTTCTTGTTAATGTGTTTGAGCCTCTGATTTTCCATTTGATTATAGACTTTCCTTTTTTATTTTTTTTCGGATTGGTGTATTTTTGTTATTTTACCTTCTGCCGAATAATATTTAGCACCAGGGTGAAAAAAACTTTTGGTTCATTATGGGAATTATTGCCCTTGAAGGATGATTCCAACCCATTATATTAAGTTTTTTCATCATGAAAATTATATTTCATAGACAGAAAGTGTGATCAGCAGGCAAGGATATATAAACATATTTGTAAAAAAATTAAAATGACGAAATGTTTTAGTCAGCCTCTAGGGAGTAATTTCTCTTTTAAGTTCTTTTAGTTCTTCTTGCTTTTTTAAGGAACTACACAGAATGAAATTATAGATATGAAATATGATCAACAGTGTTATAAACAGTCAATATTGCCAAAATAATTATTAACTCTTCATATGAGTTTATGCCCTTGTATGATGCATTTTCAGGCATAGATGACATTAGTCGTATTTGGCTGTTTGGAATTTTGGATCCTCAATGCTCTTCAACTTTGTACTAGTTTGGCTTTATAAATATTTTGATATGAGCGTCACTGATGAGTCTTATGTAGACGAAACGCGCGTCTGGCGTATTAATTTATAATCCTGGTATCTTTTATAACTATACCCTGCTGGTGTTTATAACGAAACTATTCAGATAAAGAGACACTGTAGTTTGCAAGATTGTGACTACAACATAATCACCATCATCACCTGTCATTGGTAAACTTGTGTGTTTTCCAAATAATCAACCCTGCTTTATTATACTAGTAGTACACAAAGTGTTCATCGTGGCAAGTTGAAGTCCGTGATTCTGGTATAGGTCCTGTCCTCTCTAATATTAACGATCAGGTACTATACTTTTTAGCGCTATACAACCAGGTTCAAACCACCATTTTCAACATTTGAAAACGCTGGCACCAATCCAGGAATATGACAGTTGTTGTCCATTCGTTTGATGTGGGGAGGGTTGAGATCTCACAAACATGTTTAACCCCGCCGCATTTTTGCGCCTGTCCCAAGTCAGGAGCCTCTGGCCTTTGTTAGTCTTGTATTATTTAAATTTTAGTTTCTTGTGTACAATTTGGAAATTAGTATGGCGTTCATTATCACTGAACTAGTATATATTTGTTTAGGGGCCAGCTGAAGGACGCCTCCGGGTGCGGGAATTTCTCGCTACATTGAAGACCTGTTGGTGACCTTCTGCTGTTGTGTTTTTTTTTTTATTTTGGTCGGGTTGTTGTCTCTTTGACACATTCCCCATTTCCATTCTCAATTTTATTTGTCATTTGATTTTGACATGTGATTAAGGACTTTCCGATTGAATTTTCCTCGGAGTTCAGTATTTATGTGATTTTACTTTATACATATTATGTATTTGTCGTGTACAAGTTGAGATTTTGTAAATGTTATAAAATTTACAAAAATATTGTATATGTTATGATTTGTACAATGCCAAAATATATCATGTAGTACAAAATATTGCTTAAAAATTGTTTTAACCTGTACAAAATTATTTGAAAATAATATAAATCAGAATATAAATTCGCGATTGAAATTTATCAAATAATAAAGATCAATAATCAAATGCAAAAGAAGGTGCATTATTTTCAGCATGCATCAAATACTTCATTTTCATACATTTTATAGAAACAAGATTTTTTTTATTTCTTTTTTGCTGCGAGACATGTAGAGACATGTGACACATTTGGGTTGCATTAATCTGCCATTCTTCTACATTTACACCTACCAGACTTACAACTGCCTTTCTTACACTGACAATGCACAAACCTTTGCCCTCCACTTAATGATATCTTAGGCACCATCTCTCTCACACTCATATCATTCATTGGAACGTCAGACACATTTAAAGTTGCATTTGCAAGAAATTGAACCGGTTGTATACTCAAGTATACCTTTATTTGTCCAACTCAGTCTTTGGTTCCAACTTTGTTTCAGGATTGGACCTATTTCCTTTACTTGTTTATGATTCTCTAATATTTTTTTTTTTTTTTTTTTTTATTAAATCAGCATTTTTTTTTAGCAAATATAAGAACATCAAATAACTGTGCGTCTAGTTAAAATATATATAAGTGGTCATATTCTAGCATTATGCATAACATATACAATAATCTAAACTGAATGCATATTATGTTATTCAACAAAGATAAATATTGAAGCCTTGATGTCATATTTATAATTTTCGATAACCTATATATCATTTCATACTACAACAGTAACAATTAAACAGGTTAAGTGGTAGGACAGCATCGAGGTAGACTCTAAATATAAACGCATGAGTAATCAAAAATCTTTTCTTCCTTTCAAATTTTTTATAGAATAATCCTAGGTGAAAAAAAAACTTCAGGAAAAAAACATGTTGAGAGTCTTGGTTAGGTGTCGTGAATAACAACTTTTAATACAGGTACCGCAGCATCACGGAAGACCCAACTCTAACAATACCAACTGGTCAATTTAAATGTCCCAATTGTATTGTCAATTTTACAATCTGGTTGAACAATATGTAAAGGTAAACAGTCTGCAACACCCACAGTCAAGTGACAGTAATTAAGTCGAAAATTAGTGGGAAAATATGTTGGATTTAATAAATGTGTTGGAGTACCCGTCACTTTCTCGACCTTATGTATATATATAGTAATGCCAACATCTTACATCGAGCATTATGAAGGCCGTGTGCGCGTCTTGCGTATCAAATTATAAGCCTAGCTGGTACCTTTGATAAGTGTTAAACAAATGTCTTCTACAGTGAAATACCAGCATTGCTAGTTTGTTCACTAAGAGCTTAAAGCTGTGTATTTCTCATAAGTTTGTGTGTTAGTAGAACTGAGCAGTCCAATTAAATTTGAATTTTTCTTCATCTGACATCTGAGCTAGTTTCAATTTGCATATTTTAAATAGTTCTGTTTCTATATCATGGGTTGTTGCTTGTCTTGTTGGTTCTAATAATACATTTGGGAACAAAATATTTCATAAGTTCGTCGCCTTCTCCACATAGAATGCATTTCGACGATTTTCCCGATATATATGTATACGTCGAAAAATAAAAGAAGGCACATGCATTCTAAAAGGGGGGGTGTAGTATAACGAAATTTGAGGTCTATATTTTGATTATATTGCAGTTATTTTGCTTTATTTGTGATATTATATATTCTAGTATATGTGAATTTCAAGTGATGATATTGTTAAAATAATGGTGTCATCTACAAAAAGGCGACGATTACTTTTGAGGTGGTCTGATATTTCATTTATGTATAGTAAGAACAAACATGGGCCGAAAACAGTCTTGAGGACCGCAGCCTGACAGTACGAAACAGCTATTTGGTGTACGTGTGACTCAGTGTCAGTGAGATCTATGAGAAAAATATGCCTCTATCCAGTCTGATGTTTTATTATTTATTTCAATTCGTGATCATATAAAGTCTTTGGTATAGTAGGTTCTAGGCCTACTTCCAGAATATGTTTTCGACGATTTTGAACCAAGAGTAACTACTTTGCGCAGATTATAAGTACATCTGCCTCCTAGTAATTTGTTTCCCTGTGGATATTTCGAGTAGTAGAAATAGATTGCATATATATACAAATGCAAATATTCTAAGATGAATCTGTTCTATTGGAATCATTCTATATATATATATATTATATGATATGGTACAAGATCTTGAGTGTCTCAGACTCAGAATCACCCCTCTATATACACCTTATTCTAATGCAATTTGGATGTAACAATTTTTTTCATTGGCTACCAGTTGCCGTCAAATCTACAGTTGACCAGGCGTAACTAAGGAGAGACCCGCCATTTTGAATTGATATATCAACAAAAATGTTCGATTACTACTATATAATCAAAAATAAAACAACACCTACCTTGCATTTGCCGTTTTAATGTAATTTTATCCAAATTTGAAGCGTACAGGTAACGAAATAACCTCCAGTTTGTAAGTTTTCGTTTGTATGACGTCACGTTTAGCCATGACGTCTTTGTGCTAAAATTATTCATGAAGTTTCTCGGATTTTTTTATTTGACAAATTTAGACATTTTTTCAAGTTTTATCGTATTTTTTTCTTTTTGTAATGCATTAGAATCGGAATAACAGTACTGTAGTTATAGAGTTGCCGCCGTCAATTTTGATTTGACGGTCGCAATTCTCAGTTTTACTGTCTCCGCTCCGCGTCGCCAGTAAAACTGCATTTGCGACCGTCAAATCTACAATTGACGGTGGCAACTCTTCAACTACAGTACTGTTATTCCTTAAATATAATGTGCGTCGATTTCACGGTTGTAAACCCCACTTTAACTTTTTTAATACTTTATATCATGTTTGAAAATTATATTGTTTTGGGTGCCGTGATTGGCAAATCAAATATTTGTTTGCAGTTTGTTTTGTCATACCGTAAATCTAAATAGTTTTTTTGGCATTATGGTTTACTTCTGTAGTACAGCGGGCACTTGTCTATTTTTTTTTCAGCCTATGTATTTAAACCATATATAAATATTAAGGTAAATATGTATAAATATTAAGGTAAATATGTATATATATTAAGAGGTGGTCAAAGGCACTGACGGAAGTCAGTGTCCGCTCAGTGTGTTGAGTGTATAACGTTACATACAGAAACAAGTGCCTGCATTGAAGATGATTTGTAAAACTATGCTTCTTCTTGTCTCCGTATAAGCATCCTATATAAGGATCACCACCATATATTATGGCGTAAAAAGGAAGCATTTGGAGCCTGTATCGGTACAGATTAATGTGAGCATTTGCCTACCCAATTCCCCAGCCAGGCCGTGACGGGTCTTATTACCAGAAAGTTAACCATCCCTAAACATAAAATATAACAAACTAAAACATACGAACTCACACACTCACCTGATTCGCTCAGTCCTCAAAGTATAAAAAGTGTATTTTTTCTATGTATCAAATATCCCTTTTTAATATCTGTGTGTTTTAAATGGGAGAGGGCCACTGGATGTCCCACAAATGCCTTGGCAAAATACGTCTAAGGTAATAACGAGGAATCGGTTAGGACAAAATCTATCAAAACCGACACTACCAAATGCCCTGCTGTATCAAGATAGAGGAAAGCCGAAAATCCTACTGAAAAAGGATCTCGGAGAGAAACTACCGAACCATTAGGAGAACAGCAAGAACTCTCAGACTTCAAATGATAGGTCTGATAGTTTCCAATGGAAACTACTAATGGCTCCCATATGGGCAGAGCACATGTCTCAAACATACCTGAAAATATCTGCAGAGGTTTTCCTCAACAAGAAAATAATGACCGAAATTGAAAGAATATAATCTATGGATGATAAAATGCATCCAAGAAAGCAATTTAGAAGACTAATTTGGATGATGTTGATGGATTCTCTCTGCAGAAATTTCACGTCCGTTCTCATCGACACCCACCGGCTCTATCAAAACAAAAGAGAGTTTTGTTTTTTTCATTTTTTTTCAAATTGAATGCCTCGTTATCATAATCAATCAAATGAATTATTTCACTCATTTGAAAATTCGCGCTACCAATCTTTTTTCATCCGGGGCTCCGTGCTAAACTGACGTGTCTTTTGTTTTGGTATAACCGGAAGTTGAAAAGTAAACACCTTTGGCAGTATCATCTGGCAGGCAAAAACCTCTTCCCTTTTCAATATTTCAACAGTTGCTTGAAAAATGTACGTATTTTTGCTTAAAATGGGCTCTATGCAACTTACTTAGTGTATCCACAGTTTAAAAATCATTTTGCATGTCAAATTTATTTACCAGAGACTAAACTGAAAGTTGCGATGACGAAATAGTGTTTGTTTACCAACTGTTACATAGTCAGACCACGTATCTGTCTGCATTACAGTCATTACAGAGTTCACTTTAATTTCAAGAAATAAAATCTTGGATATTTTCAACCTAGTTATCAATTCATATTGTTCTTGTGTGATGCTTGCCAATCTTGGACGGGGCACTAGTTTGTCTCGTAATTTACATCTTATTGCTATTTAGGAATATGCACAGGTTCACGTTTAAATCTGCTTAGCTTGATCTTATGACACCAAACAACAATCACTTTTCTAGTATGTCCACAGATATTTTGTATTGTGTCAATATGACGTCAAATTTTACGGGAACCTCTGTGTCAGATTCCAGTAATTGCAGACAGGGATCTCCTTGGAATACACCTTATCGCTATTTGTCCGCCATTACTGGATATCACACAGTTTCCAGTAAAATGATGACGTCATAAAACAAAATAGCTGACGCCACAATGAAAAAGTAATTGTTGTATGCGTCAAAAGTTCAAGCGGCAGGGTCAGCCGGGAATAGCGATAAGGTGTATTGGATGAAAATTTAAATGCTGGCGGAAATTTCACCATGACCAAATCCCTCATCTACGGCGTAGCCTGATTGAAAATATTTCATTCCCTCCTTTCCATGAATAGGCTGATAATCATGATAATATTGCTTATTTTATTTATTTCAATATAAATGACATATAATTTTGTAGCATGTATAGAATAGCAAATCAGATGCTGAGCCTGCATTGCTCTCCTTAGTTAAGAATTATCATAAGCTGTCCTTGGGGTTCCCACTTAGTTTCTTGCAATTTTGGAAATTGTGTAGGACTTAAACTTGGTTGGATATTATTTTCGTATTTTTTCAGTTAAAGGCAGAAGTCATGAACTGGTCATGCTGGTATTGATGATTTGCAGCATCAACTACAAAATTTTTGGTACTCGTTTTGTATAACACTTTCTACCCAACTCTACCATGACTACAGGGAGATAACTCTGTAAAATCAACTAAATGTTATCATCATGTTGTATTGTCAAGGAAATATTCAGTTATTCTGACAATGATCAAAATGAGTGTTTGTCAAACTGCTGTATAACATTATAATACAACCCTTAATTACAGTTTTTTGAAACATTACAGATTTAGTAATTGCCTGGACTGAATCCTGCAGCACTATTTATAGGCTATGTAATTATTTGATACCCAAATGCTCTCAGAAAGTTATATTTCATGAGATATAAGCTTAAGGGAATAAGTACATGTACTATATTACATTTTTTGATAAGATACATGTAGCAAGTTTCAGTAATATAACAGTTTTTAGTAATATTGTCGTTATATTACAGTTTTCAGTAACACTATTATATTACAACTTTCAGCAATATAACCCTATATTACAGTTTTTTGTAACATTACAAAGTTAATATTTTGTCAAAGATATATTTTTTGCTTTTTTGATTTCTTAATTAATCCCATAATAACTTGATCAATATATATACTGGTTTTATGAAAAACTATTTATTTTGAAGCTGAGAAGTCATAAGTGAATTTCTTTAATTGGGTATTTTTTTCACCTTTTGTTTGACCCAAAGTAAGCATTTGTTATTACAAAAAAGATTTATTCTAGTGACTGAACCACACATACTTTTTATTGTTGTCTCATCTGCTAGTATCTCACTATCTGGTGAAAAAAATGCATTCATTTTTTATATAAATAAGGCAGTTAGTTTTCTCGTTTGAATTGTTTTACATTGTCATATAGGGGCCCTTTAAGGCTGACTATGTGGTATGGGCTTTGCTCATTATTGAAGGATATATGGTGACCTATAGTTGTTAATTTCTGTGTGATTTTGGTCTTTTGTGGAGAATTGACTCATTGGCAATCATTCCACATCTTTTTTTTATATCAACCAAAAAAAAAGACTCCATATTGCACACATATGTAGGATGATAACGTAAGGATGAACATGTTTTATTAAAATGTAAATGAAATAAACATGATCAATGATAATAATGTACGTATCAACTGTTTTTAAATAGAAGCAATTTTTCAATCAATAATTCATGAAAATGTATTATATATAATCTTTGCAATATTATTAAACCTTAACATTCTAAAATATGAACATTCTCATAAAGAATTCATAAATAAACAATAAAGTCAAATCCAATACAAATATCATTATCATCACCCAGGAATCAATACAAAGGTTTTGTATGGAAAAACTAAACGTGTAAGGCAGAGAAAAGAAGTATACATGTAGTTCCAATTGTATGATGTTTTCAAAAGTTTATTGACAAAAGAATGAGGGTTGATGTTTTAGTTGAACTTTAATATTAAGTTTTATTCTAAATCAATATATTTACTGCTCTGCCTATCCTGAAAATAGAAATGTGTTAAAAAAAAATCTGTGTTTGAAATTTTAAAATTTCTTCCTTCATTATTTTCTTTTTCAATAGCCAATACGTACCCAGGCATGTAAGAATTAGCACTAAGATATAATATTGAAATTCAAAAGGATGAACAAATGGCAAATGTCAGAATTCTTTGTACAATGTATAAAACTACCGTTTTAACATGTTGTAACTGAAACTTTCAAAAAGATGGTATTGATTTCATTATCACTTACTTATTTTTAAGATTTTATAATTGGAAAACATATTAACATCATGCATGTACATGCATAGTGTAAGAAAGGGACATCAAACTTTGTAATACTTTAGAGGTTAAAAAGTAATGTAAAGTTTTACATGTTTGATACATGAACAACAACTGTTAAAACAAAAACAAAAAACACACAAAAGGTTAGTAGCTCTATAACCATGGTAACAGAACAGTGAACCCATTAGTTCTATATATGTCCTATTCTCTTTGATTTTTTTGCTGTTCACAGTGATAAATAGCAGCTAAAAAATTTTTTTAACACATTTTGTTATGTTCTGATTTACAAAACAATGTTTACATATTAAATGATTGAAATATTTTTAAAATTACAGACAAGATGGCTGACTTTGATCCCTGTGAGTGTATATGGAACCATGAAAATGCCATGCAAAGACTCATAAATATGGTTTGTACATTGATGTGACATTATGTAATTATATAATAAACAAAATTAAAATAAAAAAAAAGAAGGGAACCACCACTCTCTGGCTTGTAGGGTTATCAGAATCTGTCTCAAAACATCACGAATCCATTACTATGAAAAGACCACAACATCCTGGTTATGTCAATGATTAAATTCCTGAACATTTTTACCACAAGAAAATAATTTATTTGTTTTAACCAGGATGTTGTCTCTTTTGAGTTTGAATATTAAAACAAGTTCAACATAATTACTGTACATACATTATACAAGAGATATTCAAATTTGCCTTTTTGAAATGACTTATGTAAACCTTTATAGAAAATCTATTGATTAAACCATGTAAACCAATTCAACAAATGATTTCATTTTGAAAAATACAGATTTACATAAAGGGCTGCAATGCTATTAGCTGAAAAATGGCAATTGTCATTTGGTTTTTACAACAGTAACAAAATGAATATACATTGTACATGATATATTATAGGCATTTAATTCTTATAAATATTTACAGTCAAGGCAATACTATTTTTATATAAAAATACACTACTAGCAGTTTGTTTATATGATACCCATGATAAACCTAATATAATAATCAATAGTAATAATTTAATAACACCTTTGGTTTAAAATACATACATGTACATAGCGGCATATGTTGCATAGTGATTAATGTGTTTCATACATTATATACATGTAACAGCACATCAAAGTAAAATCTTCAGACAAATAATATGAGGCAGGCATAACCTGTGAATGGGGACGAAGTCTGTATGTATTATTTTCTTAATTCAATCATGTTGATAAAAGAAACCGAAATACCGTACGTAACGTTCCCGATTTTGGTTCTGTTGTTAGGGAATTAGCTGTGACGTTCTTTAAGTTATGACGTCATATTCGATGTAAACAAAAGAAACGCTTTCATCAGGTAACGTAACGGTTTTTTTTTCATATCAAACAATTATTAAAATTGAATTTGTATTGAGATCCAATCTTATGTTTAACTAGACTGATAAATATAAAAAAAATCAAAGTCTCATGCAAACAAGACAGATTTCTGCGCAAATGCGGGAAAACCGGAACAGGAACTAGATCTGAAAAAAAAACGTTAACGATTTTGAGTTCATTAGTACAATGAAAAATTCGGGAAATTTTCCCAGATTTTTTTTTTTTTTTTTTCATTGATTTTTCTACCGTAATTGGGGACTTCGTCCCCATCTAACAACATTACAAAATAAATAAAAGACCTGCAAGAAAATATCATTTGTTGGAATATATATCATATGGACATGATTGAAAGACTTTTTTTTTTTAATCAAAGAATGATATACAGCAAACCAAGTCATTTGCAAGTCATAAACTTTTTCAAATTTTAGGAATTTTATGCAATTTGAATCTGAGATGCATGCCTATTGAATGTAGTTTACAATGGTTATCCAAAATATGTATTCAAACAAGAGTTAAAAAGTTTTTTAGTCAATTGTATAATTTTCTTATCACTTCTTACATGTCTTACATGTACATATTGCATTTAATATATATTTCAGTTAAGAAACACACAGTCCTACTGTACAGATAATGAATGTGTGACGGAATGTAAGTACATTTGTAGATAGATGTCTATGTTACCCATACTGGCTGATAGTCTAAGCGGAAGAAGGGGAACATTATTAACTTATATGTAAAACTTGAATAAGTTAAGCTAAATAGATGCATCAATATGGATGATGGTGAAGATTATCATTTATATAAATTGATTATTAGATTCAGGGGCAGATCCAGCCATTTTAAAAAAGGGGGATATAAGAAGATATGGTATGAGTGCCAATGAGACAACTTTCCATCCAAGCATGCATTAAATTGACAGAAAATATATGAAATAAATTTTAATAATGATAAATAAGCAAAAAGGAAACTTCCCATTCTTCATGTTGTAACATCTGGCATTCATTTGAATGGAATAGCCCTATGGAAGGCACAGCAATCATTTTGCTCTTGTTCAATTTTTCAAGAAAATAGTAAATCATATTTACATTGAATTTTTACTTCTATTTAGTTTTGTAATATAAAACAATATGTATATATATGCGTTTATAGGCTGATTTATTATAAAAAAAAACATTGAGTCACTTAAAAAATAAGTTAACATTAGTAAAAAATTACATTAAATTTAAAAGTGTTTGAACTAGATTTTATATCTTGCTATATATTTTGTGGGGTTTTGTCATTGTGGATGGCTGTACAGTTACCTATATTTGCTAACTTCTACATCAATTGGTCTCTGGTCGATAGCTGTCTCATTGGCAGTCATACCTCATGGTCTGTATTTATATTGTAGTGCCAGGAGCAGACAGTGCCCCCGATGGAGGGTTCAGTACTATGATGTTAATGATGATGGGATGGATGGTCGTGGCTACAGCTTTATATCTCCTTCGTCCCAGAAGTCTCAGGCAGAGGGGTGATATGAAACCAGAGAGGAATAATGTAAGCCTTCATTTATTATTGATGACTAATGTGCTAAACAAGTTTGTTCAAAAGAATAATTATGGTTAGCCATGTCAAAAAAAAGCTAATTCAGACAAGCTTAGAAAAAATGAACATAGTGTACCAGATCATGATTGATTCAAAGTGGCTGCACTCACACAACAAAACCAATAACAAAGTATTAGCACTGTAACCATTGTTCTTCATAATTAATTAATTATCCAGTTGCAATTGCCTGTACATGTACATTAATATGTTGAAAATTTATAAAAACATTAAATAGTTCACTAGAACTATAAAAAAAAAATATAAGCACCAGACCCCTGCCAAATTATAGTATCCAACTACAAACATTTATTGGACCGATTCTTAAAGAGCTTTTTCAGAGACAACATGCCTAACTCTTACAGCCTTAAGATTTTTCTGTCTTTATTCACATATATGCATGTTTATTAATAGATCAGTGACAGTTAGATAAATACAATATAATAAGATTTATTGTTGTATTTCTATTTCAGGACTCCAGTCCCCCTCCTCCAGGCCCATCAGTTTCATAGAAAGTCAAGGATCATAAAATCTCCACGGACCAGTGCAAAGGACATTCTACTGTGATCACGGAATACAATATTAACATGTTTCTACTTATATTATGAACGCTAATCTTGACTTTTTCTTCAAGACTGTTAGTTTTTATATATTGACTCTTTTAAATTCTTTTTTTGATATAAACAGATTAACTTATTAATAAAAAGATAAGGCTTAACCAGAATAACCAAAGCAGGATATGAAGAAGATTAAGTTCATAAATATTTATATATAATTATGTGATCTATTTTTGACTTAAATATCTGGCATGTCTAGTGCATTCTGTGCCAATCACTTTTTAATATTACACAAAATAAACAATATCTTATTTTATAACTGTTACCATTATAGATTGTTATAATTCCTGTATCTAAATATAGAAAATAAATCTAAAGCATGAACAGTGCTAGAGCTATTAAAAGTATTTGATAACTGAAATTTTCTTAACATAGTGACTCTTATGAAGGTATCAAAATATTTTCTCAAAAATATAATTAAACTAAGGGTACACTTCTTAAAGTCTTTTTGTTGGGTTTGCTGTTTCGTAGACCTATACCATACATCTCACTTAGTTTAAACTCATATTTTGTTTTCCTGCTAGAGTATTTTGTGTCTCATATATATTTCACTCTTATAAGAAGATAGACTTTAGTTTATACAGAGTTTTTACCAGGAAGACCTTCCTATATTTGTAAACATTTATTTATAAACCAAAAGTAACATAGATAAATGTAAAACTAACCTTAGGAATCTTTTTGTTGATATTGTTGTTAAACCATTGTACATGTAATACTTTGTTATGATTAGTTATGATATTGAGATTGTTGTTCATTATCTCAAACTGGTTACCCTGATTCTAATTCTGTGGAGATGCATAAATCCCAAGGAGTAATCAATGAGACATTTGCAACATTAAGGAAGTAAAATGTGGATCAGATGCCCAGGGAGAACAATTCCTCTGGGAATCAGATCCAGATTTGACTATCCACCACTGCTGACTTTTAATAATTGCTTCTTTGGATGCAGATCCCTACTTGGTTATGGATCAGGAAAACTCAGTATTTATCTTAATTGGGTATTTTTTGTGAATGACAATTCACTATTCATAAATTTCACAATAACCGTGGATATCAACCAGTGCTTTGTGATTTTTTTGTCAACAGTTTGCCTAAAGAGTGATCATTCATTAAAAGTGGTTAATTGGAATGAAAGTATTGTAACAAAGTATTATATTTGTTTTTGTTGCTTGTTATTTTATTTTACCTATGCATCTGCGGTTGTACATCCATGAGGGTTTTTATCATAAAGTGTATTTCTTTATTGTTTGATGTTGTCATTTTAGAAAAAAAAAAGTCTTTCAAGTTGTCTTGTAGCAAAATTCAATCATAACTTTTGTTAAAATTATGAAAATGAGAAAAACTAAACTTTTCTTCGAATATGATACGGTAATTTTGTATTCCAATTGTGTTGTTTTGCATTTTGCACTGCTATTTTTATTTAGTTCTACAGCAGAAAAAAGAGTTGGAAGAATTTCAAAATTAATAATCTAGTCATGCATTTCTGTTAAAGCTTTCAATTTTTTTTGTAATGTTTAAATATATTGCCCTTGTATAAAAAACATTTGGAACTGCTAAATATATAAGTGTAACCCTTTTTTTCCATTATTTTTTGTTATTCTTTGCCAATTGTATCATGATTTCACGATTTATATTTGTTTATGTTGAATCATTATTTTATTGCATTGTTGCTATTTTATTTTAAAGCTTATACATTACATTCATAGTAAACCATCCAATGAAAGTCTTTGACATAATAGAGAAAAGCTTTAAGGATTTTTCATTAAAACTTAAGAGTAGACACTATTAAATTGCTATAACAAAAGTTCACTCAATGGACAAAAGCCAAACCTAGCAAGATTTTACAGTTCACGCAAAGTAAACCTGGCTGATGTCAAGTGGACACAGTGATACAATGCTATTGGTGTATATTTAAGATTTACTTGTTAAAACCTTGCCATATAAAATCTCAAATACACAAATTAGTATTTTAAATTGAATCACTAACACTCACCAGCTTTCACTGTGAAAAATCACTACCATGAGTGATTTTTAAGTGACCCATTTGATGTGACTGTATACATGTAAGATTCTCTTTTTTTTCAAGTGTTTTTTCTCGAAACCTTGTGTTTTATTAGAATATCCTTAATGTATAACCCTATAATATTGTCATAGTTATTTTACTTGTTAAATGCTAGTAACAATGAAAATAAAACTAAGCGTGTAACGGAAGTGGATCAAAGTACACAAATTTTTAATTTTGACTTTGTAGATAGTTCATCATTAAAGGGTCAGATTACCTCCCTTTGAAAATTCTTTGCCTGATATAGTATTTGTTTGGCTAATGTGTTGTAAAGCATAAAACATCAATCCTGGAAAGTAATTATTGTAAAGGTATTTTGATGGGCATACAGCAAACTTTAAGAATTTGTCTGAATATCTCTTTCCAAAAGCAAAATTGAAGAAATAAGCACATAAAAGGGGTTTTTAGCTGCCATGCTTTGTATGCTATTGAGAAGACATTGTATTATGTTCTTTGTGACAATGTATACAGGAGAATAATAACTAAATTCATAAAGTAGATAACTAATTTCTAATGTTACTTAGTCTGCTTCAATCTGTTGAAGAGCTGGTTAAAAATATAAATGTTAAAAGAAAAATTTCACAGGTGGAAATTTGTTGTTTACCAAAAGCTCTACATTGAATTCAGATTTAACTGAATAGTTGCAAGAAAATTAATTAGAACCTGTTGAAGTTTAGATGTGATTTTAACATGTAAAGTTATAGAAAGCTGCAAAGGAATTGTTTTAAGAGATCCGAGGAAAGAAAATGATGTTTGAAATGTATTTTTTTCCATAATATTTTCATACTCTGTGATATTATAGATTTCTGATTCTCATGTCATCAATAAAATGGATGTGGGAAAAATTATATTTTTGTTTTTATTTAATTGATCTAATGGAACTAGAACAAACCTTCAGGTCCGAGACTGAATTAATTATAAAGTACCCACACCTTATTTTATCCTGGACTTTTAGTATTGGTATTGAAA